>NW_022589719.1:1962244-2174061 GCF_004348235.1 Phoca vitulina | reverse complement strand
GGTATATTTTTACCTGCTTTAAATTCTCCAGTAAAAAATGCTTCTCGTCAAGCTTTGTGATGCCTCACTGTTCAAAAGAGCCCCTCGGGTCTACCCTCAGATTAAGCCTATTTTTAAAGCATGCAATTCTAGGTACTTTACATACATTTTAGTGTATGATTTACCCTCAATTTCTAGATGGCAAATATTACCACTCTGATTTTGAGGAGGATAAAACCCAAGGTCCTAAGTTTTAAATGACTTGTCTGCAGTCGTAGCTGTTAGTCAGAGTGCGGCGATTTGAACCAGGTCTGCTGTGCCCCAGTCTTTGGTGATTATAACTGCACATTCGGCATAGTCCAGCCCTTTCAAACCTCACCTGAGGTCTCCTGCTAATCCTAGTTCTCTGGGAAGGGAGGAAAGAGAAGGGGCAGACAAGGTAGGGTGGGGAGTAGTTAGCAAGCTGGATCCTCATTTACCGTAAGAGAAAGGCAATAGATAATGAATAAAATTGTATAGAAGAGAGCAATATAAAGCACACCATTAAAAAAAAAAAATAGCTTATGATCAAGAACTGTGAACTCATGATTTCTTAAATCTTCTGAATCACCAAACTCAGCATCCACATTCGTCAAATTCTGCAGAGATGCGATCTTCAAGCTTAAGTTTTTCTCCCAATTAAAAGCATAAGTAAAACAGACCAAATTTCTCAGGTTTACAAAATCCTGGAGAAAATGAAGTGACCCATTTAAAATTTAGAATTACTATCAAACTTAGAAAGGCGATTTTTACCTCCTTTTACCTTCTCAAAGTTTTGTAGATGTACAAAATTATTTAATTCAGAAAGAAACAGGGCAGCAGTGGGAAGGGGTGAGTCATAGACTGTTGACCATCATAAGCCATGTAACACTGTTACTTTAAAATATACATTTTGATAGAAATTAATATGAAATACAGTGCTCTAAGAGAAAAAATATTCGTATAGCACAGTTTCCAAAGGATGCCAGTCAATCCATTCCTCTAAATGTTTCACACCTCCATTCCTCAAATAAGCCAGAACAGCAAAGAGCCACATCCACAGAACACAAGGAAAGGACGGGGAAGTGGGCAGGGTGCATCCTGGGGAGAGAGGACTCTCATGGCCACTCAAGAACAGCCAGCTCCTGAGAGGGTATGTACATTGTCCACACAGACTCCCCAGCCTACCCGAGCCTACTGCTAATAAAATCTTCCTCTGAGCACACACTTGTTAAAGAACCCTCTTACCATTTTTCCTTCCCTTCAAGGTTAGAATATCCTGGGCTGTCTGAGATAAATGTCTGAATTGCCTGACAGTTACTATAAATTATTGAATTGACATTCTGAGATATAATATATAATCAAGTTCTATGAGCACGTCAAACATCAGTCTGTCCGTAAGAGATGGAACTCTTCGCAAACTGGTAAAATCAGATTTCTGAGGCAACAAGATGCAGACCCTGTGCAGTAGTGATTTGCACCAGAGGAAACGCCAACTTGCATGGGATTTCTGGGTAACCGATCAGGCATTTTCCTCTTGGGATGCTCTGTGATTCACTGTGAGCTACAGGTTTGCCTTACAAGATATTATGAAGTCTAAGCAAGGGTTGGAGTCTTATTCTTCTCACCAATGTGCACCATGGACACAGGCAATGTGTTTCAACTTCATAGCCTCAGCTTTTTGCACTCCATCTAAGAAATAGAAGACCATCAACAATGACTAGGGAATGCGTGATACTAAATGCCAGGAGGCTCCTTAGAAGTTGATGTGAGGGGCTCCTTAGAAGTTGATGTGAGGGGCGCCTGGGTGGCTCAGCCGGTTAAGCGTCTGCCTTCGGCTCAGATCATGATCCCAGGGTCCTGGGATCGAGCCCCACATGCGGCTCCCTGCTGAGTGGGAAGCCTGCTTCTCTCCCTCTCCTTCTGCCTGCTGCCTCCCCTGCTTATACACTGTCAAAAATAAAATCTTAAAAAAAAAAAAAAAAAGTTGATGTGAGACAACTGTAGGGATCAATGCCAAGGAGTATGCTGAATCAGGCAAATTGGTGTTCCAGGAATTTTGATGGTGGCAGCTCTGAGGCAGAGACAATCATCATCGGGACCTGTCATGAAGTGGCTGTCATGTTTTACAACAGTGAACTGAAGTACGATGGTTTGGGAACATACCAAATACACACAGGCCCAAGGCTATCAAAGTGTTATCAACATCCATCTCCCACCCAACGAACTCTCACATTTGCACCTGATCCTATGAACATGCTTGGAGGCTGTTGAGTCAACCTTCCTTGGCATTCTGAATCGCTTCCGTTGATGAGACAATGTGATCTAAGAACTTCACCTTCCCCTTCATGTTAAATTCTACTTTCCCTCTCAAATGCCCAAGGCTAGTGACTTTGAAGGGCAGGCCCTACAATACAACAGAAAGAAATCACAGACTCAGGCTCCCCAGAAGGAGACCTCTTGAGTCTGCCTGTCTCACAGTCCAGCTTAGGATACATGTGAGGATGAGCATGGGGATTCTGACAAGTCAGCCTTTCCCTGTAAACTTGCTCTTCTCCCCATACTTCTGTCCATACTTCCCCCCCCCATTAGTTCCTTACCCACACTTTTCTTTCAGTTACTCATTCTTTCATTTATTCAACTTTTCAGCACCTACCACAGACCAGGCTCACTGTATTTAAAAATTACAATATGCAGCCTTTGCACCAAGACACTCACAGTCTTGACCCCATATCTAAGAACCTAAAACATTCCAATAAATTCTAAAAAAATTATCCCAATATCCTTTTATTGAGAATCATGTAGATAAAATACCTGGAGAGTTCAATCAACAAAAATTTACTGAATCTTTCCACTAAATGATTAGCATCAATCAGTCTTCATGATAGAAAAGCTTTAGGATAGAGCTCTTCCCTCTCAACATATTTTCGGGGAAGTAGGTTAGACAAGTCTGTACATATGAAACAGTAAGCATTCTAAGAAGTTCCAGAATGTGTGATCCAATCTCTATTTATTTGGGGATTATAAGCTGTAATCACTGTAGAAGTTGAGAGAAGGCAAGTGGGAGCTGTTTAGAGAGAGCTGGTGAGTTCAACCTCCTCCACTAAGGAGCTTGACGCAGTTACTTCACTTTCCTGGGCACCTATTTCCCCCACTATAAAATGAGAAGGTTGGCTTAAATCATTGATAAAGTCACTTCCAGCTCTGAACTCCTTGGTGTGTCTCTAGTACAAGTCATAGAAGACTTCATGTTGGGGCACGAACCTCATCTGCGCCATTGCAAGTAAACAAACATGGATATTTCTATTCATATTCACATCTTTAGTTATATATCCAAAGTGTTACAGAAATCATTTTCGATCGCAGGTCACACCTTAATTTTTAAAACTGCTTGTTTTTAAGTGGATATCTTGATCCTATTATCATTCTTTAATGTGAGAACTGGAGGATGTGATGAAATTACTGTTTAATAATAACAGCACAGCACCTAAATTGCAAATGAACGCATGCATCCCTCCCACACATATCCAGGACTGAGACACCAAGAGGATGGAATCTGGCTGCCTTGTTGTTAACAAAACAGAGAAATCTCTAAGAGAAGGAAGAGAATGCCAGAGAGAAAGGCTGGCAGGGGTGTAATATATGCATGCAAAAAGCTCCAAACAAGACTTGCAGCAGTTAAAGCAGAGAGCAGCCCCAGGCTAGCAATAACTTTCATCCCAATCATTTCTGCAATTTCTCACCCCATGCCCGATATATACACACAGCTGTGAATGCCCAATCCTATCAATATGTCTCATGTTATTATGTCTTCCGGGAAGAATATGTCACAAAGAACTGACATTCATAACAAGTTTAAAGGTTCTAGGAATTTCAAAAATGCCTGCCTCCACCCCAACTGGTGAAAACAAAAGGTAACCAGACAGTAAGGGAAAGATGCTGAGTTGATGGCTTTCTCTTGTTTCCCAAGTTGAGGGACACGATGGAGGCCTATGTCTGGAACACAATGCTGCCTTGATCAAGAGAAAAGGTCTGTGAACTGTTCTGGTCCCAAGAATAAAGCAGGATCAGCCCATCGTCACCAAGCATTGTTATATGTAAATATATCACCTGCTACCCCACCAATAAGGTTGGTGAAGGGGTTGAATAATCCATTCAAGTTAGCTCTGACCTTAATTTTGTATTTTGCTTCCCGAGTGATTCATAGTGTCAGAGGCTGCTAGAGATGATGCTTATTTCACTCAAAGACCAAGGAATTCACTTTGGCTTAGCCTGCCCACCTCCCTGTGAAGTTGTCAGAGGGAAATAGTCATGTAAGGGGCAATGACAAGTAGGAAATCATGTCCCACAGTGGACACGACTCCATTGCAAGGCTTTTAGATGAATGCCATGTAGTTAATGGCTTCAATCCCAAGAGAAGTCTTGGGATCTTAACCTGCTGCAGCTGGCTCCAGGAGAAACTGGGTCTTGAGAAACTGTAAGCACTGAGAAGAGCAAAGAGCAGGCTAAGAACTAAAGATGGGTAGACCTGTTTCAGAGAGCAAGACCAGACTGAGTCACCACATGGAGGGAAGATAAGGCCCCATTACTCAAGTACAGTATGACCCAGTCGTATTAACAATCTTGCTTCTTGAGAAGGATCAAGAGGGATTTGGGAGAGGATCAAGACCTCCAAATTCTGTATCCCCCGTAAAGAGTAGAGATTCTGCCTTTGGACACCATACTGAGAGAGTAGGAAGGTTTCTGATGTCTACACTTGCTGCCATTCTGAGTCTTAGCCATTCCAAGCAAAGCACTTAATTAAAATGAGTTCCTTGAGTGTCACCAGGAAGACAACACACAGGACAGACTCCATATCCCAGGAATTTGCCAGATACCACTTATGGTTTTTTTGTTTGTTTTAATCTTCCCCTAAAATCTATGAAGTTAGTACAATTACATGTATTTTATAAAGAAATCATGACTCAAGGTTAAGTGAGCTGTCAAAGTCCACTGACAACTGACGCAGGTGGGTCTCAAACCCAGGTCAGTCTAAGTCCAAAACAGGCTTTATTGCCACTTTCTTGTACTTGCATCACAGGACACATTCCTAACATCATGCAAAATTGTTGGTCAAGAATAAGCCCACCAAGGTGGCACCCGCCACCTTGGGTTGTATCTCTAGAGCATCCATCACTGTTAAGTTTGCCTCTGCAAATTAAAGTCATTTGAACTGTGATGATTCAAGCAAGGCTGCATAGACAATATTAAAAATGAAATGCCATTGTGAGTTAATGAGACATCAGAAAGCTTTTAACCTCAGGGCTGCAAAACTGTGCCGTTAATGCCGATGCTCATAAACACCGTCTTTATCGAGAAGAGAAGAGATTGGAAATACACGCTACTCATTCAGGAAGACAAGGGCCAAGAGGCAGCAAAATGCCAGTGATCAGGCAGCAGCACCCCTGCACTAGGAAGTGGGTTCCAAATGCCACCAGTGTGATAAGCCATCCACGTTCCTTCCCCGGCACAACCCTGCCAGAGCCCGGCTCAACAGCCACATGGTGGGAATCCAGACTGAGACAACCACACTCACCTTCAGCTCCCATTACCAGCCTCTAGGGCAAAAGGGGGAAAACTCTGGTGTCACCTATGTTGTAAACAAAGAGAAGAAGGTAAATGTCCAGAATGTTTTGGAAATAGAATATTATTTTAAGAGGAGGCTTAAATGAGAAGTAGCAATAAACCTCATTTTAAATCTTATTGTGGAAAATCATCATATAAAGGTTTTTAACCACCCCTAAGCGCCAGCAAATACCATAGTAATTAAAATACAAGCTGATAAGAATAACATGACTCTACTAATTCTGAATAGGAGACCTCACTTTCCAGAGCTGTAGCTAAAGCAAATTTGAGAAAATAGATTTGGTGTATTCTGATCGCAGGACACGCCCTAGATGGTTTTTAGATGGATGTTGCCTTAATTTTTTATATGAACTTGTTTGCTCATCATTTGCTTCCAAAATACAGGTATGGAAAAAATTAACCGGTTGAGGTATTCCACCAAGGTAGCTGTGGTGCCTAGGCTTTGGATTTTAGCGGATTGGTAACAAACACTGCAAACACATTATTTTTAAATAATGAAACTTTCATAAATTATAGCCAATATTCTTGTCAGACAGTAAAGATTTAACATACCATATGCTACCACCATCCCTTTATTTTTATAAGGACATTTTAAGACAAAAACGTAAAGGATGGTCCTTTAAGTTCAGCATTATAGAAAGCTCCCTTCTTATTCTTATTTTTCTCATTTAACCATGCACATGTGAAAACAAAGTGGCACCAGTCCATGCCTGATATTTGAAAATTTCCATGGGGAGTTTAGAGCCAGGATTCCTGGGCTGGACTCTCACTTTCCCCATGAAAGAACACTATATAACAATGGCTCTTCTAATGTTGTGCCTTCCTATAACAACGGGGATAATAATCTCTCTCTCGGGTTGGGGGGGCGCCCATATATTAGATTCAAGTAAGGCATAAACAAAAATAACTTGTAATCAAAAAAAGGTCTGCATTAATGTTAATTGTTATTATATGTTATGTAAACTTAGCGTGCCATTCTAATTAGATTTTATTATTATTTCAATTAGTATATACTGAGTACCTATTATGGACCAGAAAGATTAAAAAATGGAAAATTAACTTCCAATGTCACAAGAGCTCTAACAGGTACCATGAAGTAGAGTGGAAGCACAGATGGGAAAACCATCAGTTCCCCAGATGGGATCATAGGGCAACAGTAACCCATGACCCATATATGCCGGGGTCCTTCCCTTTTTCAACATCCCTCACTCCACAAATATCCAGGAGAAATATTCATCTAGATTTGGTATTTGAACACTTGCCCAACTCAAAATGTGAGCCTACAACGTTTAGAGGCAACTGATTTAATAATTCATGTAAAAGGCAAAAAGCTAATTTGGCATGCGTTCTTGCAGTGTATTTCTTAGAGTCAAACAGCCTCAGAGCTGGGGGATCCTGGACCCAACTCCCCCTGCAGCTCATACGATGGCAGGCAAATGCTCTTCCAGCTTCCCTGGCACAAGGCCAGTTGTCTCTGCACAAACACAAGTCAGCACAAAGGGTGTGGAGAAGGAGCCAGAATCCCAGCTGGCTCATTTATGGGATCTGTGACCTCGGGCAAGTCACTTGCCCCCTCCAAGCTTTGGTCTCCAAGCCCTAAAATGAGGACTCTGAGCTAGATGACCTATAGTGCTCCTGCCAGCCTCAAGGTTCCAGGCTGTCCAGGGCACATGGTAATGTGACTTAGAAAAATGGCATTTAAGTCACTCCTGCACTGTTGAAGCTCTCTGGGCCTGTTCTTTCCATAGCATATCCTGGTGCAGCGGTAGCCAAATATGCCCCCACTCTGTCAAAGAACCAAGAATCAATAAAGCTAAACAAAAACACATAACTGTATGTTTACAGCCATGATTTATAGAAAAATCATGGGCCTCCTAAAGTCAGGGACTAAGTCTAGACCACTTTATTCCCAAATGTATTCCAGCACAGAGCCTGGACACAGGAGATGCTTCTACACATGCTTATTCTACTAGTTATTAATTAATGAGAATAGATAGCACATTTAAAAATACAGAAGTTACCAATTCCGTTAGTGGGTAAAATATTAATACTCATTCTATTTGTGGTTAAAATTATAATCATGCTTTTAAGGATTCAGTGCAACACCCTAGGGGCAGAGGAATTTGGGGGTATTAGGAGAAATTCTTAGCATTCAAGATGACTCCTAGAGTAGCCGAAGGTTGCAAAAGAGAATCCACTGCAGGGGAAAGTGGCAGGAGACAGCATGGACAGCTGCCGGAGGCCTCAGGATTGGCAGAAGAGCAAGTTTAAGGACAGTGGGCCTTACCAAAGTGGCTCAGCAGAGGAGGACAATGTCCCACTGGCTGAGAGCTCTCACAGTCAAGCAGTCCCTGAGCAGTAACACCTTCTGCCATACTCAATGCAACACTTTTTGGATGGAGCAAGACACTGTGAGAGAACACTTTTTGGATGGAACAACAGCAAGGCTGTTGGGGAGAATATGGGAGGAAGGTTCGGTGCAAGCCTACAGGCCTTTTCTGGCTGAAAAAGTTCCCAAGTATAGCTTCCCCCTGCTCTGCGTACTCTACTTATTGAACGTAAAGCTTCCTAGTTCAATACAATGGAATAAACTGTCCAGATAAGCAAGACGACTTTCCAGTTCCCTTACCCCCCAACCTTCAGCATTTCCCACTCACTGCTACGGATACAACACTTATCAAGAGACAGGATGGTCAGAGTGCCCAAATATCGGCAAAGCCTTTCCTTTTGTTGGTTAACTACCGTAGGTCATTGTTATAGATTATTCTAGGCATCCTGTTATAGATCATTCTTGCTTACCCTCCATACTCTCCAGATCTTTTAGGGCCTATGGCCTAGCTGCCCCTCAGAAGTTTTATCTGCAGAGATGCTGGAATGGTTGAGCAAGGTATGGAGATGCCGTTTGTCCTTCCTGGTAGCCATGGAGATGGATCGCTCTGCTCTCTTCAAGAAAGATCTTGCTGTTTAGTTGGGAAAAGCACAGTTAGTGGAGAAGCCCCATCTGTACCATCCCCCCAGCATTAAAGCTGAGGCCACATTCTTCCTGGGCTCTCCAGCCAGGGCCTGAGTACGGCAGGATCACGAAGGTCATTTATGAGCAACATGGGATTCCTCTAACAGACGCTCTTTATTCGGGAGTTCTCCACTGACTGGCCAAGACTCCCCCAGGTCGACAGGTGGTCTGTGGATATCCCTGCCCCAAACTGCTGCTTCCCACTCCACTTTTCATAGGCCTTCCCCTCTTCCCCAATAAAGGAGTCTCCCTTCTAACTCTATTTCAGCATCGATTCCCAGAAAACCCAAATGACACACCAGGGATATCTGAAATGTGACTCCAATTGGGGGTGCAAGTCTTTCAATCAGAGCCCCTTTCCCTGCTGCTCGAGGCACTACTACAACCAGCTCTCAAGCTCCCAGGAACACAAAGTGCCCAGGGATATGGCTAAAGAAGAAGAGGAAATTCTCCTCTCCCCCTCCCAAAGGTAGAAAGAATTTAACAACGTTGTCCAAAAAAAAAAAAAGTTCCCTCCAATATTTGGTTTCTTTCTTCCATCTCCAACCTTTTTAATGAGATGAAGTGGGTGGTCAAGATGACTTCCCAGGCACCTCTCCGTAAGCCCTACTTAAGTGGTCCCACATCTCACGCTAGAAGTAAGGAGTTGTCACCTCTTATTCTGTTCTATGCCTGTAAGCTTCCCTCCATGGGACAGAAAGAATTGTATTTTATCCTGCTACAAAAAAGAACATTTATGTCCTGAAATAATGGCTATCAAAAGCTTCACCTTCTACTGCAGCTTGTAAAAAAGCAATTTATCTGATCTATATAAACCCAGTCAAATGTACTCTGTTAGGATGAATTGGAGGTATTATAATGTTTTCTCCTACAGAATCTCTTGATTTCAAAAAGTTAAGATTTTCAAAGTTACTAAGAGCTATTTTTGTCCTTCCCAGGTTTTCTGTAGCTTTTTTTTTTTTTTAAGTATGCACGTCCATAATTGCTAGGAGAAAGAATATTAAGAATCCAAAGCCTTGGGGCGCCTGGGTGGCTCAGTTGTTAAGCGTCTGCCTTCAGCTCAGGTCATGATCCCGGGGTCCTGGGATCGAGCCCCACATTGGGCTCCCTGCGCTGCGGGAAGCCTGCTTCTCCCTCTCCCACTCCCCCTGCTTGTGTTCCTTCTCTCGCTATCTCTGTCAAATAAATAAATCTTTAAAAAAAAAAAAAAAAAAAGAGAATCCAAAGCCTAAGGGGAAAAAGAACTCCAACACATTCAGAGGATTCTGGCCCAAGATCAAAAGCCAGTAACAACTCTGAGGTTCTAACTCCGAGCCCCAAAAGGCAGGATTTGTATGACTGGACAATTTAAGAAGACACTCTCAAGTAGGTTACACTCAAACATTTTACAAACATTCACCAGCCCTCAGCAACATAGGAAACTGGATTAAGGTTTTTATTCAAGCTCAAACAGTAACTATGAATGTCATCTTATTAGGAAAGAAAAGTTTCCCAAAGCCAGATCCACATCTTTCATTGTGATTTAATCAATCACTGCCAACGCCTTTTGTCCAACCCCATTTATTTGCCCTTTGGGGACCTGAGGGACATCGTCCATCAACACTTTAAACATCGCCACCCAAACACACACACTCAAAGCCTTCATAAGACATTTCAAGTAATCAAATATAATTAGCAGACACACTCCGGAGTATCAATGTCCTTTACAGAGCAGGTGGCAGATGAGAAGCTAAAACTCTGATACCATAATGAACAAAAGAACAACAGAAAGCACCTTATTTAAAGCTGAAACGTTTCCAGTTAAAACAGCTTAAAACTCAAATCCGTTAAAAAAAAAAAAAGAAAACCTATGTCCTTTAAAATTGAGAGCTCAGGGAAACTCAAGTAAGGGAAGCTGGGGCTTTTTGCAGGGGTTTATAAGTTTTTAATCAATGAGTTTTTAAAAACCAAACAGAACAAGGTCCAGAGGAAGAGTATTCGTAAGCATGTGATGCCTTAAATTGTCACCTGTTTTCAATGCCACCATCATTGTTAGACTCTTAGAACTAGTACCAATTTAGCCACCAGCGGAGGGGGGAGTAATTTTGGAGGGTGGATTCAATGGATGCTCCTCAGCTCCCCTGAAATGCTCCCCACTCTGGCCTGGGAAATGAAACCAAAAAAATTTCAAACTGAGACATGAATCTTTAGGATGGAAAGTCTAAGGAATGAGTTGAGTGTTTCTGGTTCTAGGTGCTGTCACCACTAAAAATGTCATACTACAGAGTGCTGCCAAGACCCCAAGAACTAGCATGTAGACCAAAGCAAAGCTGTAGAGTAACGTCAGGATGAAATGGTAGCATCACGTTCAAGCATAATGGAGCCTTAACTCTTACAACAACACCAACAGTGATGGGCAAGAAGACAAAGCAGAAAAACAGAACTATTCAGCAGGTTGCAGTACATATTTTGTGTACAGTACTCTTCCATTACACGGTTTCTGCCAGTCTTGCAGGCTTGGCACCCTAATCCTGGCATTTGACATCCATCACTGATTTAAGGTAGGGACACAGCATAGAATATACCAAAAACCACCACATATTCCAAACCTGGACACCCTGAGTCTCTTTTGCAAACCTGAGTCTAGCCTAATAAATAATAGGAATCTCATTCATTTGATGTGTCGAGTTAAATTTATCAAGTGATGATATCATCCTTTGATTCCTACTAAAAACGTGTATTCCTTTTAAGAAAAGGTAAGATTACAGAAACAAAGAAAAGTTCCATAAAAACAGTCTTCACAAGAAGATAAGACATGCAATTTTCATCATCCTTGGCATTAGATAGATTGAATTTAATCTAATTTCCTCTTATACAGAGGTATGCACCGATGGCAATTTTCAAGTGCACTCATTAGACTGCCAAGTTAATAATGCTGACCAGCAGGAGTATGGAAGACAGTGGAAGTTTTCCTACTGGTCAACATTATTGACCAAGCCAAAGCTGTTAAATTAGCCACTGCTTCGGCTCAATAGCTCACGAGATGTATTTTGTGTCACAGTGCTTACACACCTAGGAAAGAAGATTAATTTGGGTAATAACAGGACTAGAAGTACATAAAGATGGTGGAAGGTAGTGTATGCGGTGCTTAATGAAAATTGCCACCACCATCATATTGGAAAAAAGACTGTACACTGAGTGCAGAAATGCATCCTTAAAAAAAAAAACTTCAGAAACAACAACAACAAAAAAAATTGGCTGTGACTAAAAGAAAATGGGGGGAAAAAAAAGAACTTGTTCTCTATACTGAATCACTTCAATGCAGGAGGGTCGACATTCTCATGGAGGATCGGTGTATTAAAAGTATTGGAAGAGAGTTATCTTTTTTTTTTTTTTAACATATCTAAATGACTTCATTGAAAACAGCACATGTAAATAAAACAATGAAACTATATATACACATATATATGTATATATACATAAGTGTGTATATAACTTACAAAGAAAGAAATATAAGGGCTTTTAATTGTTTAGCATTCTTATAATTTTAAAAATATTCTGAAAATACCAAAAAGACTCAAGAAACGAGATTGTAGTAATCAATGTAATAGTTTGCATTTTGCCTCTTGCTTTCCGGTTTTGTCCATAGGTACAAGTAACATATCTTAAATAAACTTTCTATTACAGAATAATTTTAAAAGTTGCAGAGATAGTGCAGAGAGTTCCTGAACACCCTTAATGGTAACATATCGTATCACCATGGTGTATTTGTCAAAACTAGGAAAACCAACAGTGGTACATTACTATTAACTCAACTCCAGACTTCATTCATATTTCACTGTTTTTTTCCACTAATGCCTTTTTCTCTTCCAGGGTTCCATTAAAGGTAACACGCTGTATTTAGCATTATTCTCTTTCTCAGGCTGGTCTGGGAAAATGGACTTTTTTTTTTTTTTAAGATTTTATTTGACAGAGAGAGAGAGAGAGAGTGCACAAGCGGGGGGAGCGGCAGGCAGAGGGAGAGGGAGAAGCAGGCTCCCCGCTGAGCAAGGAGCCCAGTGCTGGACTCGATCCCAGGACCCTGGGATCATGACCTGAGCCAAAGGCAGACGCTTAACCGGCTGAGCCACCCAGGCGCCCAGAAGACAGACTTCTAATCTGACTCCAGTTCTCTGGGTTGCGAAGTGCAAAGCAACAGCTGAGCACTCCTGTCTCATCCTTTAGTTTCTGGCTGATGCCTCACATTTATTCTTCTGTCCCACACATACCCCTGACTTGCTGTCGGGGACCTGACATCTTAAATCCAAACCAACTGCCATCTTTCACTATTTTACTGAATTGTAAATCAGAAAATCATTGTTGGGCCCATTTGGTCATACACTGTATGTTTTCAGTAGATAAATTTGGTGAAACATTTCTTGATGTATTTTGCCTCTTGATAATCGAGTTTTGTGATGGTAGTTCTTCTCCTACAGCATTTCTCATCATTAAGAATAAGGATGTTTCGACAAAGCAAAAGGCAAGGTATGCCCACAAGGCAGGACAAAAGAGTATGATGTCGGGAAGTTCCTTCTAGATACAAAAGGGCAGCTGAAGTCTTTCCAGTGGGGGCAGCATGGCGGTAGAAGAGATTCAGAGAGGATATATGAAGAAGGAAGGCATCAAGGGCCTAATACCCCCAACCCCTTGGATTTGTGGGGGGGGGGGCACAGGCATCCAGAAGATAAAAAACTCTACACCAGATAGAGGAAGATGGGAGAACAAAGAATTCACTGCTTAGCCGGGATTTGGAAGCGTGAAAGGTGATCCTATTACAGTATGCTCCACATCAACAAAGGGGAGTTGCAGGCGAACAGAAATAGTGGTGTAGCCTATTTAGGCAGAAAGAGGATCAGTGGCTCCTCACAGGAAGGCAGGAAGGAACCCAGAGTTTCCCAGGTCCCCACCGTGAGAAGTTAACACAGCCTGCTAGCCGGTGAGGTCATCAGGAAGGGGCCACAAGAGTGAGGGGCAGAATCATCCTAAAGTGAGCTGCCTAGACAGGTGAGCAAATGGGAGCTACAGTTAGGTCTCAGACAATCAGCAGCCCCAGTGACAGCAGAAGTGGGACCCACAGTCGTCAAGATGGAAAGGTTCCCTGGGAGCACTCATCATGCATGGAAAACTCCACTAGGAAGCTGAACAGAGACCACCACCCAAAGATTAACAATGTCTCGCCCAAAGTTAGAGATAGTAAAGCAGTTTGGAAGAATGATGCTCAGACCAGACACACCAAACCTATCTGCCAGAAGGACAAGTGTCACCTTGAGAAGATAAAGGGAAAGGGCAAGTATCCAAAAGCTGTGAGTGCTTTAAACTTCAAACAGAGACCCAAGGATTGGCACTTCCTCCTTCTTTTCTCAAGGAGGAGTCATGAGAATTAGATCAGACTGAAGAAAATCAATTCTAATACAGTAGTCCCCACTTATCTGCAGGGGATACATTCCAAGACCACCCAGTGGATGCCAGAAACTGCAAACCATATCGGTATCTATACATACTAAGTTTTTTTTTTTCCATATACAGACACACCTATGATAATGTTTAATTTAAAAAGTAGGCGCAGTAGATTAACAATAACTAGTAATAAAACAATTATAATACACTAATGAGTTATGCGAATGTGTTCTCTTTCTCAAAATAGCTTATTGTACTGTGCTCATCCTTCTTGTCACGCCGTGAGGTAAAATGCCCCCGTGATGAGAGGACGTGGGGTGAAGGACTTCGGCATGGTAACGTGGCATTAGGGTACTACTGGCCTCTGACGACACATCAGGAGGGGGATCATCTCCTTTCAGATTCTGGGCGAATGCAGGTAAATGAAACCATGGAGAAGGAAGGGTGGGGCTACAGCATACTGAGTTGTAGGGCATTGATTTCAACCCTGATGCCTGAAGATTACCGTATTAACCCTTGTAGAATGAGCATAAAAATCTCTGCTTTCGTCCTTCCACCCAAATCGTGTTCATTCTTCAGCTCACCTTCATGAAACCCACCTAGTTCTGCCCCCCAGTGACCTAACATTTGTCTGAATTTTCTCCTCCACTTAAACTCTGTAGCATTCCAGTGAGCCTGATTAGCTCTAAGGAGTTGATTTATGGAAGATAGAGACCATGTTTTAGTCTTCTTTTAATGTCCTACACTGCCCAGCAGGAAACAGAGCAGCCCATAAATATGCACCTAATTGACTTATTGATTGACACTCAGTAAGGCAGAGAAGGATGGTGAAGAAGGGATAACAAACGGAAGAACTGAGATAAGGAGTCACTCTGGTCTTCTGGGATGTGGAAAATGAAAACTCTTTATGGAAGGTGATGTTTTTTTATTTCTGCTCCCTCTGCCTTAGTTATTCAGTTACTGAAATCAATAACTATTAATCACAGGAAAAGGATGAGCCAAGTTAATTCCTCTAGACAATTCATACACCCTATACCTAATGTGATCAATTTTCTTTGCAGCAATTAGGAGTGAAAAAAAGTAACATTAAGTCTGTGAGATACTTTCCCTCCGCCTGTGGATCTTGTGGTTCTAAAATAAAATACTTAAGTGAGCAGAAAGAACAAGTTTTGAGGCAGGGAGAATACATGACCCCAAAATATGCCACTTTGGCGTGTGAATTATTTTGAGCTGAAAGCAATTAAGGTCTAGCAGACTCAAGAAAAACTCTTCCCTCTCCTTTAACCACCTAAAGAATTTAGATAGAGGGCCTATACCAGAAGAAGAGCTATTACCAGAGTTCACTTTTGCCTGAAAGACCGATCTGCATAGCAGGACAAACTTCCAAATACCAAAATCTACTCTTCTCATGGTCCTGTGAACTTGGCCTCCTCCCCTTTGAAGCCCCATCCCTTAGAGACGGCATACAAGCCCTCCACTGCCTAACCTGCCCTTAAGTCTCCTATCTTTGGGGCTCTTGTATGTACCAAATTAAATGTATCTTTCTCCTATTAATCTGTCTTATGTCAATTTAACTATTTGACCAAAGAACCTAGAAGGGAAGAAGGGAACAGGTTTCTGCCCTGCAGTTTCCACCAGAGTAGCTCTCCTGTTACTATTTCGAGATCCGAAGAAAACATGGTGGAATATGGCAACAGCTAAAATCCAGGTGAGTGGTGAAAATAAGGTCTGATAGTCGCATGGCTGAATCTGTTAGAAACAATAATTATTTATGACATTTTATGCAACACCTTCCAAAGCATATGGTTACCTTATTAGAAATTAAAATTCATTTTCATATAAATCTCAGCAGGATATTACACTGAAATAACTAGAGTACCTCCAGGGGACAACAAATAATTCTAGTTTAGCTTTTCTAAGGCCTGGCACTTATAATATAAAATTTAAACTAATTCACTTGTAAGTACAATGGCAGATTGTACTTACAAGTACTTACAAGTAGAATTAAAAACGTAGACAATCTACTATAAGCATGGGCGTAAATATTCTTTCAGTACCACTTCGGAAACATGTATAGTTCCACATTTTTCCCCACAAATCTCTATGGCTTGGTTTTACATTTTTCAGCGTGAGAAACTTTCTGTTCATTAGCAATGCATTGGCTGTCCTTTCTTACTTTTAATTGTGGATATTTAGAAAGCATAGCTTTTAGCGGGCTGGCTTTCTGCTCTTTCAACCAGAGTGAACAATAAATCAGATCACAAAAACGGGCATGCTGTGAGCATTTACAGACACCGATCCATCATAAATAGTTCTGTTTGAGCTCACAGAGGTTTCGTCACATTGCTTTTATTGCAGCTTTTGGCTATTCAGGGAATCTTCATGTTTTTTCAGGACAAGGCTCAGTGCTTATTTTCAAAACTGGCCTGCGGAGTCTGTACCATGATTGTTTTTGATAGTGTGCTGTATGTGGGGGAAATGGGTGTATGTGACTCTTAGCCCAGCATTCAAATGCTGAGCAACAAGGACAAAGTAAATTAGACCCTCAAAAGTTGTCTTAATTAGCCAAGCATTATTTGTAAGCTCAACAGAGGTTATATGATTACCACAGCTTATTTATCTTTACGTTATTGTCTTCAAAGAGATGGAAGGATATAGGAATCACATTTTATAAAATTTTATTGAGGATGTAGCAAATGGTGATGCCTTGAAGAAAAAATGTAACTAAAGGAAAATCCCTCGTTTCCTGTACTCACAAAATAGTTCTGACACCAAACGTGTGGATTTTTTTCTCCCCACACTGATCAACTCCCCAGACACCAGCTGGGTGTCCTATGATTCAATTCTGACATTGTCTATCTGGACGTAGTGTTGGGTGCCACAGGTTAAGCACTAAATCATACAAAAGACTGCCCCCCACCTCAGACAACAATAGTAAGTCCAGAGTGATGGATGGGCTATAAATCAGGGATTCCCATGACCCCTACCATTGAGTTTGATAATTTGCTAGAATGGCTCCCAGAACTCAGAAAAGTTCTTTCCTACTACTAATTTACTACAGAGGATATTTTAAATGATAGAAATGAACATCCAGATGAAAAGATGCATAGGGTGAGGTCTGGAAGGGTCCTGAGCACAGAAGCTATGGTCCCCATGGATTTTGGAGGGTGCCCTCTTCCTGGCACATGGATGTGTTTCTTACTTACCAATTCAGAATCTCTTTAAAACCATTCAGTTTCTTATGGAGGTTTTAACTTCTAACCCCTCCTCCAGCTAAAAGGTGTACAAGACTGAAATTCCCAACTCTCTAATCATAGGGTTGATTTCCCTGGAAGCCAGACCCCATCCAGAGGCTATCCAGGAGCCCTAGCCACCAGTCATCTTATTAGCACACAAAAAGACATTTATCACTTCAGAAGATTCCAAGGGTTTTAGGAGCTCTGTACCAAGTGTACCAGGCTTCAAAGGCAGGGGCAGAGAATACACATTTCTTATTCAGTCACACTGGCTCATACTGCCTTTTTTTTTTCGTTTTTACAACAACATACATTTAAGAATATGCTTGAAGACTCTCTTTGGTGGCCAATCTGATGGACACTAGCCCAACGGCAGTCCGTAGCAACATGTCTAAGTAAGAAGTGAAGGCAAGTTCCCTAGTGTGGTGCAGCACAAGTCTCACCGACATCCTGGTCACAGCCCAGCACTGCTATCTACTCATTTAGTCAATGAACAGGCAAAGGCACCAACCCTAGGCTAGCGAGTGTCCCCAAGAACCTGACAGTCCACACGGGGAGTAACAGGTCACTCATCAGTCACAACATCATGATTACAGTAAGTGGAATTGTAGGAACGAGAACACGGGAAATGGAAATTCAGTCAAGAGAACATGGAAGTCCGTCTGGGGGAGTAAAGGAAGGCTTCATGAAAGTATCTAAATTCAGCCAGATAAGAGTTTGCCAGGCACACAAGAGGAAGGCATTCTAGGCAGACAGAAGCCCCTTCTCTAAAAGCTACAAGCACAGCAAGGCAGTGAGGAGCACCATGCCTTTAACTCAGTTTCTAATTAGTGAGAAAAAACGACAAGTCAGCTGGGAGAGGACTCAGTCTGATCCAGTGGCAAGAGCCCCAGCTGGTCGGATAACAGAGATTCTGCTCCACGCTGAACCTATTACTCAACACCCTAACTACAACTAGCACCCAGCTTAACTTCTTTGGATCTCCTTTCCTAACCTAGAAGATGTGCAGATTGAGCCAAAGAATTTCCAACGTACTCAATTTCCAGGAAGCATTCAAACCCTCTGGCAGACAGCAAACCCCAGGCTCCAGCCACCTGGACAGCAGTGAAACACATGAAGAATCCAATTTAAAGGAAAGGCCAGAAATTAAAATCCCAGACTAGCCAAGAAATCCAGAACCCCAGTCATATTTGTTAGGTAGGAGTGCAGTAATTGAGCTCACATTTAAATGAAAAGTCTCCTGCCCGGCCTCATCATCAGCACAGCCCTGTTTACAGAGCTGCCCCAGGAACTGTTTTTACTTACATATTCAGCAGCCTGTAACTCGGAATTAATAACCTTGCATGTAAATATCTTTGTCTTCATAAAAATGTTATTGGGTTAAATAAAAATATTTTCAGCATTTTTTCTTTCTGCACCCTACACAGGCTTTGAAGGAACAAAGGAAGGAGAGAGGTTGCTGTGCCCTTTGTGCACAATGCCTGTCACCTTGGGAATGTGATTCTCCTCAAGTACAACACTTTTGGGGCAATGAAGAATAAGAGACGAGTTTAATTTCCTTCTGCCAAATTAACTGCCTCTGCTGCTGCAAGGAATGTGCATAATGATAAGCTTGGAGAATGGAAGCCAGAGTGGAGTAGCAAGGATCTTTCCCAGAGCAGGTTCTAGTTTAAGAGCAGCCCCTCCTCGGGCCAGGAACTAGCCATTCATGTCCTCCCAGGCAGTCAGTGCCAGCGCCAGAAGCTGTTTCCTGAAGCCCATGCCAGTTTCTAGAAACACCAACCCCGAGGCAGATGCCAGCGTGCTGCCTGGCCCAGGATGCTTCCTCCGCTGTCTTTTCATTGTCAGGTAGGGCAAAGAGCTAAGGACGTTGGAATCAGACCCATCTGAATTTTTCTTCTAGCCTTGACTCTAGCCAGATTGGGCATGTGACTTCAATTTCTCAGGGCCTCAATTTACATCTCTGTTAAAGGGAAATAAGATCACCTACCACACACAGTCACTGGGAAAATTAAATAAGAACATCTGTACGAACATTAGAAGTCACACAATGAAGGTTAATTTACTTTGCTTTTCCCTTCTTGAAAATACACCTCAGAAATCCCGGTAACAAACAGTGGATTTATATAGTCAGCCCAGCCCACTGATCTACAGGAACTGTAAGACAATGTGTTCCAACAAAACCATCAGTTGCCAGAAATGCTGGTATCAGACAGAAATAATAGGACAGTGGAAGACATTCTAGGGCATGTTTTCCCTGAAGTCAGCAAGACCTTCCTCACCTTGGGGTGGAATATGGCTCCAGGCTTTCTCACCAGACCAGTGGTCACTCAGAGCCTCTCTGGACAATTTAAGATAATCCCTTCTCTAAAAAGTTGGAGCATATCTGGAAAAGCTGGACCTGTTGGGCAAACACTGGAGTTGTGTTTCAGGTATAGGGGCTTGCTCAGGAGAATAGCGAGCTGAGAAATCCAGGAGTAGAAGGCACCAGAAGTTGGGCATGGCTGAGGAAGCAGCTGGGGACACAACAGAGAAGTGAGTGCCATAGGATGCTGACCAGGACCCTCCCCTCTTAACCAGAGTCAGCCTCAAAGCAGAGGAGAGAAAGAAATCAAGTACCAATTTTTTTAAAGAAGTTTAAAACAACCGGGTGCCAGACACCCTTATCCAGGTTCTTCTACCCAAATATTGCAATTCCATTCCTCTCCTCTGTGTGTAGAAGCAAAGGATTACAGAGCAGGGAGACAGGATGAGGTGTTGGGACTCATTAATCTGGGAGAAATGCTTTTTCAAGGTTGGTTCGAGAGCTTGAGGGTGCTACCAAGGAGGAGAGACTGGGATGCTATTGCTCAGCTGGATCTACTTACACAATGAACTTACTGATCTTCTCTGTGTCTGAACAGAAGAGGAAGAGCACTGGAGAGAAATGGCTGGGGAGAAAGAAGAGTGAACAGAGGAGCATCCCACACTCCTAGTGTTAGCATGACAAGAATGCATGCTTCCTAGGTGTTCAGTGAACGCATGAAAGGTAGCCACACTTGAACCATTTGGGCTGGGCCACACCCAAGAGCTGCCAGTTGAGTAGAGACCCTGGCAGTAAGGGACTATTCAGAGCGTACAGCTAAAAGAGGAAGAAAAAAGGGAGTGGCAGTTAGCTAGAAGAGGCCAGTGAGAGGGAATTTCCAAACAGGACACAGACAATGGCCAGACCTTACACAGCCACATGAAAGGACTTGTATTTGGATGCCCAGTGGGAGACGGAATTGAAAAGCCAGGCTATATTCCCTCAGGCCAAAGCTTGGGCAGTGCTAACAAGGACAGGAAAAGCATTAAATTGGATAGGAGATTCCAATCCCAACTAGACTGGGCTTTTTATACACAGAAGTCTCTAGAAAGCTATGAAATCTACCCAGGGTGTTGTCAAGGAAAGAACTGAGGGCAGTGACTGAAGCTGCTTTACACCCCAACTGATTTCACGTTGTTCAGCTGACAGGTTACCTCCAAGTCTCCCTAATACTGGATGAGTTCAAGACCTAGAAAGAAGGTCAGTCAAGAAGGCAATGTAACAGAAAACACAAGAGCAAAGTGGAAGAACCAAGACAATTAAAAACAATTTCAATGCCCAGGCCTTGTTTATATGGATCACCCTTTTTGCAATGAGTCCACGAGCAGGCTTGTTTCTCCAGCACCGAGCTGGAAGACGTCCTTGCCCAGGGATGGGGCACACCTAGCTTTTCTGCTGCAACTTCCTCCCCAGAGTGCCCCAGGCTTCATTCATCTCCCAGACATTTAGGATTAGAGACCACAAACCACCTACCCTACCCCTCTCTCCAGAAACTGAAGATCATCAATGAGAGGATTCTGTGTCACACACACCTGGATTTCTACCCAGCTCTGCCACTTGTTGGCTATGAGTGTATAGGCAAGTGACTCAACCAACATGTACTTCAACACCATGAAGGGGCAACTACCTTTACAGATGGAGAAACCAAGGCTCAGAGAGGTCAAGCACTTTGCCTGAGGCCAAAGAGCTAGCTAGTAGAGGAATCAAATGGAGAACCTAGGTCTGTTCAACTCCAAGCTTTGTGTGGTAGAAAGTCCAGAAAACCACAATCCTCCCTGAGGTGTCCTAACAACCCAATAAGAAAAAGCTTTGGGTAAAAATATATAAGTATTATGAGCATAAGATGTTGCCATTATTATCTACAAGCAGATGATAATAGGGCCTTGTGGGATTAAATTCGCAGCTATTTATTTAGCAATGATAGGTCGTTCAATTCTGACTCAAATGACTAGCATTTTCTAAGAAGGGATGTTAAGTCTGAAATGCAGTCCGTCCCTATGCGTTCTAATACAAGCAAGGAAAGCAAGGAAGAAAATAGCAAGAGGGAATTTATCAAATTAAAGAAACATTTCTTTGGATTCCAAATACCAAACAACAGAGTGAAGATACCACATCATATTTATAGTCTCTAATGGAAGATAGAAGTGCAGCTCAAGCCAGGAGGCTAAGCTGGAATGGTTATGAGTCTTTGAAAGCACAGATAAATGCCATTCTTTCTTATACCTTTGTTTCCTTTAAGTGGGAAATACAGATCCTGGTTTTCAGAAACAAGAAGTCACTTCCATAAAATACTCTCTGCCCTGGAGAAGGCAAGAACTCCACTATATTAAAAAGTCTTAAGCACTGTTCAAACACTTTACATATATTATTTTATTTTACCTTTAGAGCAATGGTGTAAGTACTATTCGTATCCCCATTACTAAGATGAGGGAAAATGAGGCACAAAAAAGGTAAGTAACTTGCCCAACATTCACAGCTAATAACCGGTAAAAGAGAGATTTAGGCCTGCACACTCTGTCTCCAGAGCCCATGCTCCATCAATTTTTATCAGATAAGAGGACATATAACAGAAGACAAACTAGTTGAGGTGGCTTACAAAGGGAGAATGATGATTAGAATGTGTCTAGAGCAAAATCTACACTCGTTTAAACGACTTTGACTTTTTTCATTAGAATGAGGCAATGTTTCACCGGTATGGGGTTTCTTTCTTATCTGTTAAAAAAGCCATTTTGATTATTGCTTACCATATGCCAGAGATTGTATGAGGCAAATATTGCATTATGTATGTGTTCTGCAGTTTTCTTCTGGATTAATTCTTTAGAATACTTACCTCTTCACTCTGGTTAAATATTTTTTAATAATTTTTGAACTTTACATAGGAAAATGCTTTTATGTATAATGCTATGAAGCTGAAGGTTATAATATTGGAAGGATAAAAGGAAGACCCACGTGACCACCCCCGTATCTTCTGACTCTCTCAGAGTGCTACACTTCCCCATCACTGTGGTGTAAGACCTGTATGATGTCTCCGGTCATTTGTTCTATTGATGTGCCTAAGAAAGGTAAAAAGGTGAGTAAATTTCTAGAACAGTGATTCTCAAAGCATGTTCCTGCCATCAGGAATGAGGGAGGGTACTGTATCGTCTGAGAATCTATGAAAATGCCAAACTACCAAGCTGTACCCTAGACCAATTACATCAGAAACTCTGGGTATGGGGCCCGGCCATCTGGCTCCTGATGATCGTGATGAAGGCTGAAGTCTGTGAACCACTGGCACCTGGGAAAATCAGAGACTTGTGGGTCCCTGAGCAGGTCCTGACAAGGACAGCTGCCAAAGGCTCACAGGGACAAGAGAGACGAAGACAAACAGGATAAGCATCTACCAATTAGGGGAAAGGGGGATGGTGGACAGTCAACACCCCGAGAGAATGGGACATGGGGAGGACTGTGAAGTGGCAGAACATGAAAGAACAGTCCTAATCAAACCTCCACTCCTTTGAAACCAGCTCGAAGCACGGCATGGCCTGATTGCCTCGGGCTCCCTGGCTTTCAGAGGAGAGAGCCAGGTGTATTACAAGAAAGAGCCAAAGGCCAACTGCAAGCCTGCAAGCTGTGCTTTAAGAGGCATCAAACCAAAGTCTCTCCTAAGTGCACTGTAGGACAGAAAATTTCTGCAAGCCCAATATGTCCCATAGAACGCCAACTTGTGACTTCTGATTCGGATTCCAGCTTCCTCATGCCCAGGAAGGAAACAGAGGTCAAAGAGGTGCAATCCCTCAGTAAAGCCTCACAAGACAGTGGCAGCAAGAGCCTGGTCCCAAATCCAAAAGGCTCCTTCCTCCCAGGAAATGGCATCATTTTGAGCATGGACAATGTGAATTTTGCAACGAATCATAGCTCCTCCTTTGCTCAATAAATATGTACGGCCCATTTTTACTAATTATATAAGCCTTATGGGCAACAAATTCGGGTATAAAATTTCCTGTCTTTCTAGTCTAGCTATGATTTCACTGCCTAGTAGGATTTTAGTTTAAAATTTATTTCCAGTGTTTTACTGTACTTTTATATCCTTGTATATCAGCTTACCTTCTTGGAATGAAGCAGGATATAGCCAGTGAAAAGTAACTATTTGACCTCATCATCCTCCTAATGGCACATCCATTCTTCTCATTCATAGGAACTTAAGGCCACTAGTGTAATCATTCTGGTAAGTTGACCAAGCAAATCAGATTTTCAAAAAATACGTTACTAATATTTTTCCAGCAAATGAAGCTGACCTAAATCAACCCAGAACCTTGAAGAAACCAGTGTACCTGGAAGTAAACCACTAACTTGGCCAGCACAATTTGGGTTTTAATTCATTCAGACTTGATCTGAAATCAAAGAGGGTTCAAGTACAGATGCTATTTGGGGACTCCAAGAAGAAATTTAATCGAGTCTTAGTGACCAAAGCAAGTTAATGTACCTTCAAAACTAAGCAAATTACTCCCATCTCCCTGCAAATGGCCCATCATCGTAAATGTTGGCCATCAAGGTGACACGTGATTGTGCACAGACCACCAGAAGGACACGGGATGGTGAGGACTCATCACTAATGAACTGAACAGCATCCAGTTAACTGTCATGCAGGTGCCCAGCCCAGGCTAAAAAAGATAGCCATCAAGATCAGAAAAATGTAGAGAACTTCCCAACATTTGTGAAACATAACGTGGCATATTCTAAGGGGAGAAGGAAGGGAATAAACTTTATTTTTAATTTCTACCATGTATCAGGCCCCATACAAGGTAGTTTACTGCATTACCTCATTTCATTCCAACCTATGCAGAATTACCAGTGCATTTTGCAGATGAGGGAACCAAAAACCTGGAGAATTCAAGTAATTCACTCAAATCAGGTAACTAAGCAGCAAAGCTAGAATATAAATCCAAGTCTGCCTGGCTTCAGAGATCATGCTTTTTCAGTAAGAGATCCAAATATTTGTTAACTAATATGACACTTTATTAGGTGGTAGGGATCAGTGTCTGGGTGGCAGGGCGGGGGGGGGAGGGATGAATGAAATAATCAAAAAATCATGCAAACAAATGTACAATTAGCACTAGCAGAGTACAACAGAGCAAAGACAGATGGCCCTAGGAGAGTAAATGTTGGCAATGTGACCCGGGTGGTGAGTTCAACTGAGAAGGTGGTAACTGGTCTGAGATCTGAAGAAAGGGTGGCAGATAGCAACGTCCACGATACAAGGAACTGGGAAGGGATGCTGCATGCAGAAGGACTAGCATATTGTTAGAGGGAAACAGCAAGTGTGGATGGAGAGAAATGGGGAGCACAATGCAAAGTAAGATGAGGAGGGAGATCCTGAAGGTCCTCGAGGCCTGTGATAAGCACACACCCTTCTCATTCAAGGAATAGGGATCCACAAACTAAGACCAGGGGAGATAGCACCATCAGTTTTACATTTTGAAAAGAGGACTCTGTGTGCAGTGTGCAAAACCAATTACAGCCAGAGCAAAGGTAAGAGGCTACTGCCAGGATGAGAGACCAAAAAAAAAAAAAAAGCTGGATCTAGAGGGAGTCAGGGAATGTGAACCAAAGTGGATGGATTGAAAAGACACTCAGTAGATAAAATCAAGTGAAACGGGTGATGGATTGGACATTGGAGTGAAGGAGAGGAAAGCATTAAGGACGTCCCATAAATCTGTGGCTTGTGTAACAGTATGGTTGGTGTTATCATTCACAGATAGAGGAAATGTGCAGAGAAGAGCAGGTGTTCCGGAGGAAGATAATACACCTGTTCTGGCCACATTGCATCTGAGGTGCCTTTGAGACAGCTTCCAAGAAAGTAATTACACGTGCAGGCATAAAGTTTAGACCGAGATCTCGGCTGGGGGTCCAATGTAAAGGTGTTAGTCATTCATCCATCAGAGCTAAACAAACAACGCACTGACACAGATGAGGCGGAGGGGAAGGAAGTAGGGAGTGAAGGCAGACAACATCTAGGAGCAAGCCTTGGGGAGCTCCATCACTGAATGGCTGGGTAAAGAAACACGAGTCAAGAGGGAGCAAGAATTCCAAGTGTCAGGTCACAGCAGCATGTTTCTTCAGAAGGTGCATTTCGGGTGAGAACTGAAAAGGGCAGAATGCTACGGAGGGCAGTAATTTTAAAAACCACGAAGGATGAATACGTACAGACTCGCAGAGGCTCAACAACTGCCCACAGTCACAAAGCTTAACAAGAGCCAAACCAGAACTGGAGCCCAAGTCTTTCTGATGCCCAAGTTTGTTCTCTTCCCAACACATTCTGCTAAAAACAATGAAAATCAAGATCGTGTCTTAAAATAACACAGTTAGACCTGACCTTCTCTACAGGTTTTGTCTGAAAAATATTTACCAAGACAAAGTAAATTGTTGTTGTTTTTTTTTCACTTAAGAGATTCTAAATGATTAATCATAGAAATCCTATAAGTAGTAAGCTCTGCTCTTTAAAATAATTTGACTAACCAAAATTCCACACACAAATAACTTTTTTAAAAATAGAAAATCATGCTGGCATATTTCTTAAAATCTTCCAGAGCACTTTCATGACTTTTATTAAAATTCTGGTTTTTTAAGACTTTTTAAGTCATCTCTATACCCAACGTAGAATTCAAACCCCCAACCCCGAGATCAAGAGTTGCATGCTCCACTGAGTGAGTCAGCCAGGTGCCCCAAAATTCTGGCTTTCATGCTGGGAGACAGACTCCACTTCCAGTTCTGCCCCTAATGACCATATGACCTTGGTCAGGTCATTGGTAATATCCTGTTATCTCATAACAGCATCTTGCTCAGAGTATCATTCCACCCAGTCAACTAAGACACCTGGAGATTGGATCACAGGGTCAGCAGTAAAGGGAGATTTAAATCTAGTTCTCCTAAATCTCCATTCAGCGCTTTCACCACATCATCATTATCAACCCTATCATTTTTACAGTTTCCTCATCTACAAAATTGAAAAACATCAGAGGACAGGTATTGTCTTTTCCTCCCAAGAATCTATCCTTGCACTTCTTCTGATAAAACACGCTGAGCTTCCTTTGAGCAACAATCATTGCTCTCAGCCCACATGACTGAGTGGAGGTGACCCCTGCTGTTCCAGGCATGGGACTACGCCCCAGGACTGGATAATCAGGATGTTATAGCTTCCTGGACACCATAAGTGGTTCAGGGCCAAATATCGGACCCATACCAGACTAGTGAGACCCAATTCTTTGTTGCAAAAATGAGTGGGATCCCTTGGAAAGACAAGCTTGAAGCTGGTAGGAGCAGTGGAATAGATCTGCCTGTGAATAAAAACAAAACCCAGAGAGAGAGTCCTGGTGACATTGTTTGTGCCCTGGATCCAGCCTCACCTGAAGGTTACTTTTGAATTTTCAGTTATTTTAGTTCATAAATTCTCTCTGCTTACACCATTTTGAGCTTGGAGTTCTGCCGCTTGCATATCAAAAAAAACTAATCAGTACAATCACCACACTTCTACATCACCACACGTTCCTCATTTCACGGGTTTCTTAGAAGGGAATTTTCAAAAAAAAAATTTTTTTTTCATATTTTATTTATTTGCGAGAGAGAGAATGAGAGACAGAGAGCATGAGAGGGAGGAGGGTCAGAGGGAGAAGCAGACTCCCCGCTGAGCAGGGAGCCTGATGCGGGACTCGATCCCGGGACTCCAGGAATATGACCTGAGCCGAAGGCAGTCGCTTAACCAACTGAGCCACCCAGGCGCCCTGAAGGGAATTTTCTAGCTGGCAACTCTGAATCTATCACACATCTATATTCTCTCTGATTATTGCTATAAGGGAAACCAGAAGTGAAAAATAAGGACAGGGCCAAGGCAAGTGCTGTAGACTTAATTTTGTCAAGGGCTTAATGATTCTTACAAACTATTCATAAAATTAAGATAGCAGGCCTAACACGGCACTGTGCCGTCCAAAGACAAGACGCACCCACTAGGCATTGTCAATACAATAGTTAAAAACTTAAACTGCTTATCTGCTACCACTCACACATGTATAATTCACATTCTAGGTATCATAAACTCCTCAACAGTATTTTAACATCACATCATGCCTTACTCAGCAGCCTGTTTTCTGTCATACCCGTTTGCCTTGAAGATAGGAGATACCCACAGATAAGCAATTCATAGTCCCTATTGAAATTCTTTTCTCAACTTCTATACACTCCTTTAAGATCACTTCTGAAAAAAAAAAAAAAAAAAAAAAAAAAAAAAAAGATCACTTCTGAAATGGGAAAAAAAAAGAATTTGATAAGTTTCAAAATATAGATGCCTTTCCTTCTGTCTGGACTCCTTTTGCCTCCCTATATGCTCCATAAAATCCTACCTAGTCACATATAACTATCCAGGTTTTGCTCCAACAACAAATGACCCCAGTATCTCAGTAGCTTAAATAACTAAATTTAATTCCTGCCACTTGTCCACAGCAAGTCAGCAGAGGTCCCAGATCACTGTAATCCTCAGGAACCTAGGTTCGCAAAACAGCCCTTATCTGGGATTGCTGGTTGCTACTGCCAAAAGGAAAGAAACTGTAAAGGTTCTTACCCAACGATTAAATATTGTGGCTTGGAAGCAACACACATCACTTCCGCTTATAACTCCTTGGCTAGAACTACCAGTCCCCTGACAAACATTTAGTACCTACAAAGGGGATAGAACCAGAAATATCTGGCAAACCTCTCCATTGTTGCAGCTCAGACTCCCAAGATCTGAGAATTCCAGAGTCATCCAATAGTCAGGCTATCTGGTAGGGCATCAGAAATGCAAAAGGGGAAGGAGAGAGAAATAAATTTGAAGATAAATTGACACATAATATTCTCAAGGTTCTTAAGCTATTATCCTGAGAAAAGTTAAGAATTTCATAGGGCCTCTTTATGCTTATTTTATCATTTTATTTTCAAAAATACTAAATTACCTGGGGGAGACATACATCACAAACTTCTCGGTGGCTAAGGTCTCTAAAGATTTCACTCTGACTCTGGATCAGCAAAGGGTCCTAGGAAACAACAATCTTTGCAGAACTTCCCAGGAGATTTTGCTGCTCAGGCATTCAGGAACCAGGACAATAGGAGCGCCCAAGTGGCTCAGTCGGTTAAGCATCCCACTCTTGATTTTGGCTCAGGTCATGATCTCAGGGTTGTGAGACTGAGCCCCACATTGGGCTCATGTGTTCGACATGAACCTTGCTAAAGATTCTCTCTGCCTCGCTCTCCCATCCTTTCCCCGCCCTCAGGAAACACACACACACACACACACACACACACACAGGATGAAAGAAGAGGTATGCAATGGGCTGACCTAAAGATCACCTCCCAGCCCTAACCCTGCTGGGATTTAGATCCTCATCTTTAAATGAGAATTGTAGGATCTATTCCATAGCATAATAAGACCATGAAATAAGATGACATATGTAAAATCACTCAAATGCAATGTCTGCCATATAAAAGGGAATAGGAATCTCCTTTCATCTGAGGCTTATAGCACCTGGCAGAGTACACAAAAACAAGCGCTTCAGAAATTCAGGGAAAGAAAGGGAGGGAAATCAACTCTCCAAAACATTTTAAAACTCAGTGATTCAAATATTTCCATTTGAAATCATTGGGTATTCAGAAAAACACTTTCTAACCAAGGTGCCATGAAGAGTAAGTACTAGGTGCTGGAGATGCAACCATGAAAAAAACAACCTCTGACTTTAAGAAGTTCCCATTCTTCCTGTGTGCTACTTCAGGAAGAAAATCCCAAATGATAAATAGGGCAGATATCCTCCAAAGCTGTGTCCTCAAGTACACACACCTAGGATTATGAATAAGAGACTGAGAATTAATGCCCACGTTAGCCTGGTGGCCTTGTGAGTGTCTACAATCAAGCATCCTCAACCAAGCAGAAATTCTACAATGAACATGTCCATGTGTACTCTAAAGCCAGAAAATGGGTTCAGGAATTCAAACTGGATTCTTCAATAAAGGGGCACACAAGGGGTTCTAAGACATTCTCCTCACATAATCAAAAAGCCCAATTAACCAGAAGAAACCCTTCTCTGAGCACATCATTAATCAGATCCACTGTGTTTACATTACTTACAACTTTAGGGTGCCTGGTTTAAAGCAGATATAATTTCAAAGCAACAAGTATTTCATTGCTTTGGGAAACATTATAAAATACGTTATTTACAAAGAAGGTAACACAAGCAGGCCCAGTGGTGGGATTTTTTTTCTAACACAAAACACATAAAACACACAAAACACACACACACACACACACACAGTGTCTTCGCGTCAGGAAAAGTTGGTACTTTTAGTAGTTTCTTACACTTTTAGTAACAATGTTTCCTTTTACGGTAACATGGTTTGTTTTTCTAAAAGAAAGCCACAGATTTATTATGTTCGGCCCAATACTAAATGAGCTGAAGGGAGATTTATAAAGCAAATAAACAAAGATTTACAGTTCCTTTTGCAGAGCAGCTAAAATTATGGAAAAACTCATTGACCTTTCAAGAGAAGAACTTGTTGTGTCAACCAGAAATGAAGTGCACCTAAGAGGTTTCCAATTCAGCCTTTAATTAAAATCCTTTGTCTTTTCCCAGTAAATATGCTGGTGGGGGAAGGGAGGGGCACTAAATCCCATTCACTCTTTTTGAACTGGAACTATCTGTGGCTATTATGAACAATGTGTCCGATCACACACTAAGCATCAATAATGCTGCTAATAATTAGAAAATCAGGGGACTGGCAGGATTAAAAAGTGAAAGGGGATGGAGCAGACAGCAAAGTGGGAGTAGCTGATTTTGCAGGGTAATCTAGGGAGGAAGATGAGGCAGAGGACTCCTGGGTCTTGGCGGAGGAAGAAGGGGAGGAGAGTGGGAAGGCAGACAGGTCTAGGTGGAGTATTCAGGAAGTCCTCCACAGAGAGAAACTGGGAAAGGGATCTAGGAAACAGGCCTGAATCTACAACAGGGGACTTATTCCTCAGCTGCCGTAGCCTAGGATCGTGAGACAAGTGTTCCCAAATGGTTCCCTATCTACGATGTCCAAATTATGCTCCCGGGACCCACTACAAGGAAAGAAAGTAGAAACAGACAACATTAAAACAAAATTCACTACATTTATTAATTTGCTTGGAAACCTGCTCTCCATTTTTGTTCCTTTTTTTATGGATACAAATATATCTGAGATTAGGGCTGTGGGCATACCATCCATTAACAGTGTAACCTTGGGCTAATCAATTACCTTCTTTATGGGGATATGAGAATAATAGTTCTTAGTTTGTACAGTTGGGAGAATGAAAGGAAACACCCCCTACAAAATGCTTAACACACTGATTGTCACTGAATAGGGGTACTCTCATCATCTGTCCACCCTAAAGCTGAATTAGATCTAGAGAAATGATGTGGTTTGGTACAGAAACAGCCAGAGGAGGTATAAGAAGATACAGGTTTAAGTCCAACATCTGAGCCTCCATTCCCTCCTGCAGAGCAGAGAACTAGGATTCTGCAATCACAGAGACCTCACTGCAATACTTAACTAGCCAGGTAACCTCAGGCAAGCTCCTTGACTTCTCCTAGCCTTGGTGCCTCATCTGTAAAATGAAAATATTTGAATTTTTATTAGGGCATAATATGAAAAAGATGAAATAGCATGTCAAGTACTTAACATAGAAACATATAAAATGTATTCAATAGCAGCAGGTACTCCTTCCGATGGTCCATTCACCCATTTACGCACTCAACAAGGATTTATCCAGCAGCTGCTATGCGCTGAGTGAGGCTCGCTGTTAGGAGCTCCACAATGAAGGAATCAAACAGAAATGCCTGACCTTTTGGAGCCTGGGCTCCATGCTAATAAAAGCATCTTGTGTACTTCAAGCTTTCAGTAAACAATGTGAGTATGTTTTACGAGAGGACAACGTGAAAAGAGCCATAAACTTGGATTAAGATTTAATTTAACTGGATTCAATAGCTGGCTGTGGATCCTGGGCATGCCACTTCACCTCTCTGGAGGTTTGTTTCCTGTTCTATAAAATATTCTAAGAATGAGAATCCATATTTTATTGGAGTTCACAGGAGATTGAGGAAATAATATATTTGAAAGCCCTTTATAAACTACAACGTACATACGGCTTAAGGGTCACATCTTCAGAGTCATCACACCCAAACTTTAACAAAGGAGGAAAAACATGATACACTACCCTCTTCTTAATTATTCACAAAAATTAAATTTATAATGCAGAGGTCAGGCAAATCATGAAAGATAAACCGATTTTGTAGAGTTTGCATTAAATTAAGTTCCTTAAATTTTTACAACTCATTATAGTCCTGTTAGAAAATCCTTACATTTGTAAGGTAACTATCCAGAGATTTCTAGGAATTTCACCTATAAATATTATTAGAGCCGATAATACTGTAGTAAACACGCGAAGGACCATTTTCCACAAGGTGCTCCACAAGACACTGATTTTGTGGCATAGGTTTCACGTGTTATCTGAATGTGGAATCATCTTAACTAAGTGGACAGATACTTAAACACTGCTACGTAAGGACTTTTCAAGACCATCATATGCAATTTTGCTATCTGGTATACAATATGTTCTAAACATATATTTGAATAAGAAATCATTTTTCTATCCCTACTTAGGACAGGTGTGATGAACTTAAGAATGCCACATTAAATACAACTGAAGCATTTAAGTTATCCCTCCAGATTTTCAACAAGAGGCATTCAATACTCAATCACCAATGATTAACTGGTGAGGATGTATATATCAAATGGCCTGCTTTTGACTCAGTAGATAATTTGGTCAGGCTACTATGTTTCATGGACGTTGTCTATACTAAAATGTATTATAAATCATGTTTGCAAATGAAAAACCCAACTTGAACACTATACGTATATCGGATACATAGATAATAGAGATACACACACATGCTAAGGAAAATCTACTTTTTTTTTTTTTAACTTTTATTTTATTATGTTATGTTTGCATCTATACCAGAACTAATCACACACTAAGTCACAGATTTCAGTTCTGTCTTCATGGGAGGTCAAGTTATTACTGGAATGGGCACAAAGGATAGTCATACACTTAGATGTGTCCAAGAACCCTAAAAGTCCTATTTTTTTTTTTTTTATCACCTATGGGAATAACATCAGTGAGAAATGATTCACTATAAATGAATTGCAATTTGTCCAAGTGGATTTGGGGAAAAATCCACTTTTTGAAAATAGATTGAGATACCAAGTATGTAGAAAGTCCTAAAACCACTTACGTTTTAAAAAATTTAAGAATTTCAAACTTCACATTAAGCAGATTCCCTTTAACAACCTACACTCCAGAGCAACAGGAGATATTAAAGCCTCAATGTGAGAGAAAGTGCCCAGTCTCCTTGGAATTCCCAGAAGAGTAGCCCCGGGGAACGGAGAGCTAACTAAAGATTCCCAGGGATCCTGAGAATTGCTATTTATCAAAATTTATCTGCAATTGAGAAAGAATACTCTGTTTACCCTGCCCACTGTAAAATACTGAGCTGGTGGGTCAGAAAAACAAACATTCAGAGAAAATATTATTTGTAAGAAATTTGCCACAGACTAAAACTGGAAGAAATGGACACCTAGTCAGATGTATCTTGGCAAATAAAAATGTATAACAGGAATCAACTACAGTTATTTTTCCCTGCATCACCGCATAGGATTTTGAATTCCTTTTTGTGTCAGGAGGACTTGAGGTTAAATCCAGGCTGTCATTTACTAGCTGTGTCAACGTTAGATTTTTTTATTGACCAAGAAAAGACAGGATTAAAGAAGTATAAAGACCTGCTCCGCACACTACCTGGCCCTGTACAAGGTGCTAGAGATAGAACAGTGAACAGAAGGAGCCACAATCCAAGCCCTCTTAAGTGTACATTCTGGTGCTTATAAAGGGAATGCTCGTATCCATTCTTTTCTCCCAACCCTAAACAAATACACTTATTACTTTGTCCAACACAAAACGTGAGCTTGCACAGTGCTACAAGCATTAACAGATAAACTATCATCTATCTGATACATCTAATTTCTTCAACTGGGCTCAGAAAAGTTCCCATTAGAGCTTTGAGAAGCCAGGTGTCAGTATCGAAAGATAAAATTCAACCACAAGAAAATAAAAATCCAGAAATGAATGGGAAGAAGTCCATGAATCTCTACAGCCACTCCTTAGAAACAAGTAGCTAAGACTGGGCTTTAGATACCAAAAGAAGGAGGGGAAGGTTCTTATAAAGATGTGCAAGCCACAACTGGAAGACATTTCCAGGTGGTTTTCTCCACTTGGAAAAGAAACAAGATCTCTCTATGCAATGCTAAATGTCTTAGTGGAAAGAAGCGGTAGAGCACTCAAGTTCATTCATGGAATCCTACCTTGGTTTACTCACTGATTGATTCAGAAAGTATTCCCTGTATTCTTCTTCCTAAGTTCCAAGCCTAGGCTGCATCTTGAGCATACAAAGATGAATCAGACACAGCCCTGACCTTTGGGTAGCTCTTAACCTAGAAAATACGTTTAAAAAGTAAAATCCTGTGTGATGAATACTTTAACAAAGGTTTGAACAAAGTGGTATCAGAACCCAGAGGAGGAAGTCCAGCCATTAGAGTTTGATGTGGTATAAATACAATAGCCAGAGAACTGATTCTAAATTCACTTTTCATGTAATATCCAATCTGCCCCTCACATGCAATCAACCAACCGATCCTCCTGATTTCACCTCCCGCCTTCTTCCCACCTCCACTTCCACCACTCATCTGGCCTCAATTACTGCCACACACTGACCACTGGAATTCCTGCTTTACATTCTGGTGTCCGCTGCAGCCAAAACGATTTTCCAGAGATACCGATCAGATCTTACTGCATCTTTCCTAAACCCTTCAACAACTTCCCCATAGCTGTTAGAGTAGAATCCAAACTTTATCAAGTCTACAAGGCCCCCCAATTCTGCACTCCCTTCTCTCGATCTCCCACCTGGATTCCAGACAAACTAAACTTTCCCTTGCTCTCTGGCACCTCCAGGCCTTGAGAGAGACTGTTCTGTTCTCAACTGTTGCAATGATCTCCTGCTCATTCCTCCCAGAGTTCTGCAAACGCCATCACATCCCATGGTCTCCCCATCGAGTCTCCATAGCACCCCACACTTCCCCACCACATATTCATCATCCTTCATAGTCACTGTTGGCCCAATCTTTCAAGATCCCTCTGATGGCATCTTTCACCCTAATTCTAGGAATTAGCCCTCTCCTTACTCCCTACTCACTGACATACATCCTGAGCCATATATCATAAGACTTAATTATGTCTGAGCATTTATTAAAATCCTATTTTGTACTAGATCCTGTCTTAGCCTTTTTTACTCCCTTGAGTTCTTCTATCAATTCTTAAAAGACACTATTAAGTATTAGACACTGATTTTACAAAGGGGAAAGGGAGAGTGATCGATGTTCACAAAATGGTAGAGCCAGAATTTCTAACCCAAGTGCACCAAATATAAGCCAGATCTTTCCACTATATCTCTGCTATTTTCCTCTCATTATTTGAAGTGTACAATTCTGCTTGCCCAGACAAATTTCATCAAGAAACAGAAGCCACAACAGGCACTAGGCCAGTCACAATAGCAAGGAAACAATGAAAGCTTCCTGAGTTGAATTTTTCTCAATCCTATCCAGACATTAAGCATCTTGGAGATAACTCAAGGGGTATTTTTTTAATAACCAAAAAAGTTTAAATCTACTCAATTTCTATTTCCATTTAAAACTCTACCTAGGACTTGTCCCTGAAAAATGAGCAGGGACTTTTTCTCTTCTTTTTTCTCTTCTTTTTGCTACATAAAAATGCTAAGTACTCTACATAAAATGTATGAATAAGGTCTTTCAAGAAGACACTTAAAACCCTAAAATACTGCACAGTGAGCCAAAAGATGTCTGGGTGATTTCTTAAAGTGGAAGTACGTCATTGGAAAATAACAGAGGGCCACCCTCACAGGCTTGACATCTGGGTACCACCCAGCCCCTCTGACCAATTCTCCGAAGAGCAGAGTAAGAAAGATTCATCCAGGAAAATGCCAGGCATCAGAGCCTTCAGAAGTAAGCCATGGTCAAGAATCCGATATAACACGTCTGCAACGATTTGGGGAAAGGCACCAAGCAAACCCGAACAAACACATCTTGATTATCTCAGTGATGATTTATCTCCTCAGTATCCAGTGCAGCCAAGCTTGAGAACTCGTGAAGATACCAATTATTTCAGCAATGTTGCCTAATCTGGCTCACTGACTCCAGCATCTCCACAATGTTGTCTCTCTATGTGGCTATGAGCATGACTTTCCTAACATGCCAATCCCCTGCAATGTCATCCAACCCGAGACTCTCCACTGGCTATTCTATAGCCTGTACTAGTGATTTCTAGTTTTGATCATGCATCCACATAGGTAACGATTTGGGGGCACATACCTTTTATATGAAAATATTTCTTTAATAAGTACAATATATACTAATACATCGTGTACATTATAAAACTTACACCAAAATGAAAATTAGAATAAGATGAAAGTAAAGTTCCAATGTCTTTCCCATATCCCAATGGATCCAGTTTTCCACCTGTTGTGATGGCTGCATCCCATATGGACGCACACCGGCCTACAGGATAAAACTGAACCTCCTTAGCATGTCTACCATGCTCTTTACCATCTGACGATCAGCCAAATCTCTGTTCTCATCTCCTACCAAATTCCTTACATTCCCGCCATGCTAAGCTTTTCACTTTGTACTTTTATATATGTTAATCCCTCTGCTGGGGATCCCTTCCCTCACACTTCCTCTGAAAACTGGACTCCACTCAAACGCCCCCTCCTCTGGGCAGCCTGTGCAGATTCCCATTGGTAGAATGCATTGCTCTCACTAGTATACAATTCAAATCCCAGAATGGAAAAAATCCTGTTGTATTTTGACTATCTGATTACAAGGCTCCCTTCTCCTTTAAACTATGAGCTCCTTGAGGAAAGGAACTTTGATGTAATCATCTTTGAATTCCCAGAACCCAACACAGGACTCAGCCACAGTAATTTGTTGTGCTTAATTTATGTTTGTGGAAAGAATGAGACAAGATTCTAGGTCTGAGTCTTCTCTATGCCCTTAGTAGGGCCACTCTATACAATGTTCAAGACCTCATACTGCATTAATTCTAGCAGATGCCATTCACCTACAACACTGCAGATAGCCTCACTTCTATAAATTCCACAATGACTAGCAGAGGGTTCAACATAAAACAAGAGCTCAGTATACACACTGGTAAATGTATAGTCAAGATTCTCCAGAGAAAATGAACCAATACGATGTATATAGATATATAAAGAAGGAATTTATCATAGGTATTGGTTCATACCATTATGGAGGCCAAAAATCTACTATCCGAAAACTGGACAACCAGGAAGGTAGATAGTATAACTCAGTCCAAGTCCAAAGGCCTAAAGACCAGGAAGCTGCTGGTGAAAGTCCCAGAATCTGAAAGCCTGAGAACTAGGAGCTCCAATGTCCCAATGCAGAAAAAGATGGAAGTCCTACCTCAAGAAGACCAAGAAGGAATTTAGCCTTCCTTTGCTTTTTTGTTCCATTAAGATCCTCAATGGATTGAAGGATTCCCGCCCACATTGGTGAAGGCGGATCTCTCCTCAGTCTACTGAATCAAATGTTCATCTCTTCCAGAAACACCCTCACCAACACATACAGGAACAATGTTTTACCGGCAATCTGGGTATCCCTTAGCCTAGTCAAGAGGACATATAGAATTAACCATCACAGTTTGATACATATCCAGTATATGCGTACATGTGTGTGCATCTCAACCCTGAATAGCTAAATACCAATTTCTAGTCCAATTACTACCAATGATGAAAATATTTGTTACTGTGATAATTATATAATATATAATTATAAAATTACAATTACCATAAATAATGTTACAGTAGTGAGTTCTATTGCTTTAGCCTTCACAAAATGCTTTCACATTCAATGTCTCATTTAATCTTCACAACCAAATGGTACTATGTAAAGCCTTGTTTCAAGTCCTATTTGGACCATGAGAAAAAAAAATCCAGACAGAGAGGAATTGGGTGACTTTCCAAGGTCACCAAACTGGTAAGTGGTAGAGCCAGGATCAATCAAGATCTCCTTATCCTTAGTTCAATATTCTTTCACTACATCACTGCCCTGAGAGTAGTCAAGGAAAAAAAACAAACAAAAAAACAAAAAAAAACAAAAAAACAGAGGCAGGAAAAATGCTAGAAAGGAGAAATATTTAAGGATAGCTGACGACCAAGGCAAACTCCCAGGCAGGACAATCTGTTCGGTCCCCATGCCTCAGTGCACTCTCTTCCACATTCACACTGCTTTAATTTTTCACTTTCTTTTGCTATGCTACTTGAAATTTAACAGTTTGGGGATTTTCTTAATTAACAAGCATCCTCTTTAAAGAACACATTTACCTCTGGGAACATTATGTGGATATCAATCTCTTAGAAATGTGTATAAGCTTGTTCCATGAACTGCTTTCCTTCCAGCATAAAACTCAAAATTCTAGCACATGAGAGGCTGTGAATGTTCTATGGAAGGAAGAGGAGATGAGTCACTTTGGCATATAGGGTATATTGGGGACACAACAAATCCAGATGAGGTGATACAATGGAAGCCACAGAGAAGCCTGGAGAAAATACAAACAAGAATGTATAAGAGACATTAACTTAAATCCTACCAAGTTTCCAAGTGAGCAAGTTTTAATACAATCAGTTGAAGCCAGAAGTCCATTTGGATGGGACACAGGCAATAAACAAAAAGTAAAAAGCATAAAATTAGTGGGGGCAGGGGGAGGAATTTTTTCATTTGGTATCTGTGGCAAGAGTAGAAAACTATTCACCAAAAACAGATTCTTTGTCCTCCTGGGCACAGAGCTAGGCAACATTTACAAGCCTCTCTTGCAGTTAGATATAGCTAGTGCTAAATTCTGGCCAGTGGAATGTGCCCAGCTGGCCCTATAAAAACCTCCCATTTATCGCCTTCTACTCCCTTTTCTCCTTCCATGTCAACTTTGGAAACCACATATTACACATGGTGGAGCCAAAGAGGACAAGAGCCTGGGTTCCTGAATTGCAAGTTAGAGGAAAGCCACCTGCTAACCAGGAACATCCACTTGAATGTCCATATGAATGGAAATGAAAGCTTCTATTGGGTCAAGCCATTAATTTTTTTTCTGTAAATTTTAAAATTTTATTGAGATATAATTGACATATAACATTGTATTAGTTTCAGTTATACAGCATGATCTGATATTTGTGTACACTGCACAGTGATCACAAGAGGTATAAACATCCATCACTATAGTTACAATTTTTTTTTCTTGTGTGTGTGATGAGGACTTCTAAGACCAGTTCTTTTAGCAACTTTCAAATATGCAATACGGTATAATTAACTACAGGTACCATGTTTTACATTACATCCCCATGACTTCTTTTATAACTGGAAGTTTCTATCTTTTGACCCCCTTCACCCCTTTGCCCCCCAACTCTGGCAACACCAATCTGTGTTTATGAGCTTGGTTTTGTTTTTTAGATTCCACCTATAAACGAGATGATACATCATCTCTGACTTATTTCGCTTGGTGTAATGCCCTCAAGGTCCCTCCATGATGTCACAAATGGCAAGACTTCTTTTTCATGGCTGAACACACATATATATATAATAGAATCATATATAACACACACACATTTTCCTTACCCATTCATCCCATCAGTGGACACTTTTGTTTACATACCTGGGCTATTATAAACAATGCTGCAATGAACAGCGGGGTGCGTTTATCTTTCCAAATTAGTGTTTTCATTTTCTTCCAATACCCAGAAGTGAAATTCCTGGATCATACGATAGTTCTCTTTTTAATTTTTTGAAGAACCTCCATACTGTTTTCCATAGTGGCTACACCAATTTACATTTTCACCAATAGCGCACAAAAGTACCCTTTTTGCCACATCCTCACCAACACTTGCCACCAGTTGTCTTTTTGAGACCAGCCCTTCTATGGGGCATGAGGGGATAGCTCATCATGGTTTTGATTTGCATTTCCATGATGATTTGTGATGTTAAACATCCCTGCTGGCACATGGAGGTCTTCTTTGAAAAAACATCTATTCAGATCCTCCGCTCATTTTTTAATTGGATTGTTTGGTTTTTTGCTATCAAGGAATCAAAATTATTTTAAAAACTGATTCTCTTGTCACAGAGTCTTCCTTACATGGACTCAAGCAGGCAGCATTTCAAGGTTACAGAAACTGGGTGTTAGCAAAAGGAACAGACTTTGCACTTTCAAAAGCAGCCCTTAAGCAACACTAAGACAATAAATCGGATTCAAGAAAGGAAGCAATGTCAGATGTGGAAAGGCAAGAATCAGCTGGAGATTTCCATTCATGCATAAGTTAAAAAAATACTTTTCTGTGTCTTCAGCATACTATGCACTTTTCCAGGCTCTAGAGATACAGTGAATAAGATAAAATTGCTGCCATCACACAGCTTATATTCTAAGGAAAAAAGATCACCAAACTTTAAGAGGGAAAACAGCACAATTTTAGAGACTCAGTGCTATGAAGAAAATGTTACAGAGAGTAGCTAAGGGTAGTAGCAGAGCTCATTTAGTGAGAGTGGTTAGGAAAGACCATTCTAAAGTGGTGACATTTGAGCTACGACTTGAATGACGACTAGAAAGCAGATTTGCAAAGATGTGGGTGAAGGGTAGCCCGGGCTAAGAACTATTTTATTGCACAAGCCTATCTGAGGAGCACAAAGAACTATGGTTTGATGGGAGAGTGGGCAGAGGAAAGAGTGGTAGGAGTTGAAGACAGGGTAGTAGGCAGGTTCCAGCTCACACAGAGCCTTACGTAGGACCTAACTGGGATATTATTCTAAGAGGAGTGAGAGTGATTAGACCATTTTATTTTATTTTATTTGAGACAGAGAGAGCACAAGCAGGGAAAGCAGCAGGTAGAGGGAGAGCGAGAAGCAGGCTTCCTGCCGAGCACGGAGCCTGATGGGGGACTTAGTCCCAGGACCCTGAGATCACGACCTGAGCTGAAGGCAGACGCTTAACCGACCGAGCCACCCAGGTGCTCCCATTAGACCATTTTAAACAAAAGGGTGGCATAATAGGACTTACATTTTAAAAAGCCCAATCTGATCAATGTTTGGAGAATGGATTCCAGCAGGCAAGACACCACTGCAATCACTAGCCAAGAGATAAAGGAGGCTTGGTCTGGAGTCCTAGCAAGACCTGAGTCAACTTGGAATTCATTTTGGAGGGATCACCAACAAGATTTCCTAACGTAGCAGATATTGGGGGTGAGGGGAAGCATGGGATTGAGGATTCTACAATTTGTGAATGGAAGTATCATTAACTGAGATTGGGAGACAAGTGAATAGTCCTCTCTTCTCAGGACCCTAAACTCAGGAGGGCTCTGATGTACAACAGTTCAGCTACATGATGAGTTAACTAGGCTACTGTAATGCTAGCCTGGAAACCTAATCAACACTTGCAACACTTTTATCACAAAGCAGTAACTAAAAATTCCCAACAGTACCTTACAAATGATCTTTTGAAACATGGTTTAAAGACACACAACAATGCTCCTTTAACCTTCAGTCCTGACCATTGCCCCATTTGGTTCATCGGGGGCTCCTTCCTGAGCCCAGAGCTTAACAATTAACCCAGTGGTTTGACCCAAATGCAATTACCGGGATTTGGATTTGGGCTTTTTCTTTTCTAATAATTCCAAGAAGATAGTTCAGGGGAATGGGAGGGTTGTTAAGAAGAGGCAAGAGTTCGAGTGGGTGGAGAGCAGAAACAGACGCTTTTGCAACATAGCCTTGGGAATGAAGCAGCAGAGGCAAAGTCAGGACCTGGAAGAAGGTTCACCTCTATCTGCTGCCAGGAAGGAGGGGACATGTGGATTAGTATGAGCAAAGCAAAGGCTGGGGAGCACACTCTTGGAAAGACGGGACATGGGGCATGAGGTTGACACATAACTGGGGACCAGAAGATCTCTCCATTAGTCATGCAGGTAACATGGGAGGGAAGAAGAAAAAAAAAAAAAAAAAAAGAAAAGGATACCCCAGGGTATTCTTATTTCATGCATTCTGACTCCCTGGAAATAAATGGGAGCTGGAGCTTAGAGTTAAGATTCTATTAGCATGAAGAATCAAGAGAGGCTTTTGATCCCTGTGCTGTCCAGTGCAGGACTTCAGGAGACCAAAGATTTAAGTATAAATTGGGCTACATGTATGATGAGGCTCATGCATTTTATTTAAAAAAAAAAAAAAAATCAAAACAACAAGAGTTACCTGATTGATTAATCCTTGGATAGTTAGAAGTATAATTAAGCAAATAGCTCTTTTCCCATGCATTCTCTTAGTCAGGAGCTTACAGGATCTTGTTTCTATGGAATTGCCTACATACTAGCCTCTGCATCCAATAAATAGCTACCCCTCTTAGCTATTCTGAAACCACTTTCTGGTTGAATTCTGACTTTTCTGCCACCTTCCCACCCTCTTAACACTCAAAGGGTCAGGCCCTTTGTCACATCCAGTTATTCAAAAGAAGTTATCAATCTCTTTGCTAACAGCTGCTATGTTTCAGACATTTCAGCGGTTTTGTTACATGAAATTAAATTCATACCAATACAGGTTATTTTGTTCCACAACATTTCCTTGAATACAGCTCCACTCATGTTTTTACAAATAAAGAAAAACTTTATCATTATAAATTACACTTGGTACCTCCACTGCCAACAATATGGTCTTGGCAGAACTGATAAAACCTGATCCTCCCACCTAAGGACTCTCCCCAAAAGATTTCATGATGGAAGCCCACTTTTGCGACATACTGGTCTCGGGAGTACACATTCTTCAACTTCCAAGAAAGATCATCATAAGGGTTAATGATAGAAGTTAATGATGACAATAATGGTAACTATTGTAATCCATTAAATGTTTAGTGAATACCAGACAATTTGCCAAGTCTTTGACATGCTTTGTTTCATTATCATCATAATTGGGAAATCCAATTTCCCATGTTGGAATTGGCCATAACGAAGTATCAATTTACAACTTGTGGTCTGCAAAAAGTCTATCGCATGGCAGCAGGGCCAGAGCAGACTATTAATGATCCACTCAAATGGCACTTTTTCTAATAATCTTCAATGCTTGGTCTATTAAAAAAAAAAAAAAAATGCTTTCAGTCAGGAACAATGAGCTAGAGGTATCTTTCCGAATCCACAAAATTTGTATCAACTGATTCAGGAAGGGATATGGTAGGCTTTGGCTAAGTTACACAAAGGTAATCGCACCCTCAGATAATTGCACCCTCCAACATTTCCGTGATTTAGACAATTACTTCTCATGCATGCCACACATCCATCACCTGTCAGTTGTCCCACTGCTGCATGCCATCTTCATTCTGGAACCCCAGCTAAAGGAGAAGCCCTGCTCTGGAATATTGCCAATTTTGTGTTGCAGAGAAAAGAGAATGAGGTGGACCCCTAGAACAGGTCTTAGAGATTCTACCCTGAAATACAGGTAACGTCCACCCACATTTCATTGAATCAAGGAGGCAGCAAATATTTTGAACAAAAATACAACACTGGAACAGGACGGGGGATGGAGAGGGTAGGGAGTAGAAAGGAGTTGAGTATTATCTTGACTTCATTTCTCTGAGTATTAGTGTCTGGCACTTGTAAAATGAAGTTGATGTGGCCAATGCTGCCACTTCCCTCACAGATTTACTCTAAGTCTCCAAGAGTACAATATACAGAAGAAGAGTTTAAGAAATCCAGAACAGTCTGTAAGTAAAAATTATTATCACTTAATGCTAACTGTAGTACTTCCCATGCTTGGCAGATTGCATGATGTCTATGACACCATACTGTTCTTTTCTTCTTCTAAATAACTTTTAATTACAGCAAGAAAGAATTTATGAGACTATTTATGCAGACTCTAAATTCAAGAAGATCATGAGTAGACCCCCAATTGCTATACTTTCCTCAGACACTGCCTCTAATTTAAGCCAACGTATCGAGAACTATTTAAGACCAACGCATTGAAAATGCCATTGCAGAGATAAAAAGCCTCAGCAGACCAGATTCATAAAACACCAAAATCCAACTAAAACTCCTTTCAAAATGGGGAATGTTGGTGCTGAGTTGGACGAGGCAAAATGAAACGATCTCCTGTGAATTATATCATAGCTGACAAAAGGTCTTATTATCTTCTAATGATTGACTAAGAGTTCCGATATCTTCTCTATGACGGTTTCTCTGGCAATCTCTGCAGAGCAGGAGTCTTTAATGCACCGTATCTCTGCTACTACCCTAGGAAGTTAAGAAAATTGAAAGCCTTTTGTGCTTCTTTTTCCACTGAGAGCCTGAATAGGCTTTTCAAGATAGCCTGGACAATGCGTGTAATATTTTGTTTTAATTTGCAAGGCAGTCTCATTCGTTGTGGTTTGTATAATATAGGTCATTTTCACTCCATTTATACTCAGAGTAAAAAATAACTTGCCTGAAGCAGTTCATAAGTATCTACTTCTCTCTACACTATGGTAAGACAATGTACTCAGCCTGAGAGTCCCTGGTACCCAGGTGGGCACTTGGTGATCTCTAATCTTGTCTATGAGACCATCCCAGAGCATAATTCTGACATCAGAGCTGGGGCAATGACCATAAACTGCATTTAACCATCAAAGAATGGGGTAAACATAGCTTTTTGCGCACCTAAAACCACTCCCCCTTCCCACTGCCACAATCCTGAGTAGTTCAAGTAAAGGACAAAGATCATTTGGTCTCAGGGAAGGCAAACCCCTACTCCAGCTCCAAGAATTGAACACAACCCAAACCAGTTACAGTCATCTCATTCCCCTTTCCCAAAAAATTGGTCTAGAGGTGAAGAGGATGGCACTCGGGGCTGTAAAATATGAGAGCAGAAACCTACTGCATGGTGACAGGGGCAGGAGGTTACAGGGAACCTTCCAGGAAGAGCTGCCTTTAAACACACAAACAACTTCACACAGAGAAGGTCTTCAACCCATTCCCCTTCCTTCCTTGCTTGCTTGTGACACTGGTGTTAGGACACCATGCCTAGGGCTATGGCAGTCATCAGCCACCATAGGAAAATAAGCCCCAAGTCCAATGTGCTAAAGATGACAGAATAAGAGGAGAGATGGGCATTTTTCTCTAAAAGAGGATATTCATTCCCTGTGCCTCCCACTAGATGGCCAGTATTTAACCCCTGCTTTACTCGTGAGTTCTATTCTTATACCACACATGGGCTCTAACATTTGGTCATTTCTTCATGCTGCTCTCCTCTTCTCCATGCACAAGCCTGCTGGAACTTGCAGAAAGTCTCACAATAAGAGAGAAACGACTGAAGCTTGAGCACATCACCATTACCCAAGATGGCATCACAATGCACACTGGCCCAAGACCAGGGACATACACTAGGCTAAAAAGAAGTATATCCCAGAAACAGTGATTTGGACCTAAAACCACTCAATATTATCAATAAGGCCTTACACACAAAGGGAAGACTTAACTATCACAAATAGTTTCTCATGGAGTTGATTCTGTTAAAAAAAAAAAAAAAAAATGGCATTGACGAGGAGTGAAACAGAGTCCCAAACACCTTGCACACCAGCAATTTTCTCCCAGATTCGGCTAGGTCTCAACAGCTAAAGGGAGTCAAGAATGGGGGGTGTACTTGTTCTGCCAGGAGGTGAGCCAGGAATGAAATTGTTTTGAGGTTCCTTCTCTCATTTTTTAATTGTTCGTAATCTATCCCCAGAAGGAATAGTGAGTAAATATTTTAGACCATTACCTGGCTTGCAGGATTTTTCCATGGTAAATGAAGAGGACAATGTTCATATTTTAAAGTTTTGAAATTATATTTTCTAACAAAAAAAATAAGAAACAGCCTAAGATATAAAAAACAGATATTAATGTGAGGTACTGAAATTAATAGCATTCTGGGGCACCAGGTGGCTCCGTCAGTTAAGCATCTGACTTGTTTTTTTTTTTTAAGATTTTATTTATTTATTTGACAGAGAAAGACGCAGCAAGAGAGGGACACAAGCAGTGGGAGCGGGAGAGGGAGAAGCAGGCTTCCTGCTGAGCAGGGAGCCCAATGCGGGGCTCGATCCCAGGAGCCTGGGATCATGACCTGAGCCAAAGGCAGATGCTTAATGACTGAGCCACCCAGGCACCCCTCATCTGACTCTTGATTTCAGCTAAGGTCATAATCTCAGGGTTGTGGGATCGTACCCCTCCTTGGGCTCTGTGCTCAGGGGGTAGTCTGCTTGAGATTCTCTCTCCCTCTGCCCCTCCCCCTGTTCACACACACATGCTAAGATAAATAAATCTTAAATTAATAGTGTTCTTCCTCAAAATTGACAAATGAGTAACAGAATATTGAAGGATAGATGAAAAATGGTTCATAAGCAAAAGGGCAACTTCATCCTCCCAACTGGCGTGTTTCTTTAAACAAGTTCAAATCTACAAAAGTAAGCAAAAGGGGGGGGGGAAAGATGTAAAGGAGAAAGAGAAAAGACCTACTAGTTATACTGTATTGTTAATGAGAAACAAAGAAGTAGTGAAGAAAGTCTTTTTAGGAGAAATCAAAACCACAGGCCACGCAAGTACAGAGCACCAGTGAGGATTAGACACATTTTCTTAACAACTCAAGAGGTCTTTAGTCAAAGCCAAAAAAAAAAAAAAAATAGGCAAGGATCAATGATACAAAACAGGACAGAAAAAAATTTACCATTATCATCATGAATTGTCTTTACCTTGAGAATACCTGAGCCGCTGGAGAACCAAACCAATGGAAGAGTGTGATCAAGGTTTTATAGCGTTCATCCCATTCCAGACATCTACTTGTCGGAGTAAGAGAGCATCAAGGGTCAATACATTGTGAAGATGATAGGAATGACTGGGTCCAACCAGTACACAGAAATAGCTTCCCCATCACTTTGCCTATTAGAACTTCTCTAAACTGAGGAGAGCTCCAGTGAGCACCTGACAATGGATGGGCTCAGATGCTAGGACACTACACAGGAGCAGGCACGGGTAAGGCTCACCAGCAGCCAGGAGGAGCACTGAGCTCGGAAAGAGGCCTTCATGTAAGATACAGGAGCTGTTCTGCTCCCTAGAGTGGAAATGGGAGCACTGATGCTTGAAGCCACTAACCCCTGTAATGGCACCCATCCAAGTGCCAAAGTTATGAGTCCATCTGTCACTGTGACTTTTAGTAGTTTGTGAATTAGCAACTCATGAATCAGTCATTAAGAAAGCCAATTGAAAAAAAAAAAAAAAATTCTGACCTTGGCAGGTGAAGAAAAAGGCAGGTAGATATAAGCTAGGATTGAAGCATCATTCAAAAAGAGGATCCACCATGTAACATTTAGCTGAAATCAGGAAAGAATAATCTACTGAAGACAACAGAAAATTAGGTCTTTATGGTTTTGCTAGGGATCGTTAACTACAGTGAAAGCAGAACTTGGGATCTGATAAAGCCCTACTGTTTTTGTGGCTTTGCTGTGTTTCGGAACAACCTCCAAAGGTCTTGCTTTCACATGCTACTGAGAAGCCTGGAGATATGAGGAGAACAGCGCACCCTAGACAGTTGATGTAATTTCTTGTAGGCTCCCAGGAGACCAGAGCCAAGTGATGGCTTTCAACCTTCAACCATGTCTACCAGGAATACACTTCTCACAAATGACTGTATTAAATAGCTTACTTACCTTCACAGTAAGCAGAATCTCCCTGGACAGAAATGTAACCATTCTTGCACTCACAGGTAGCTTTTGTATTCCAATTTTTACACTCTGAGTTTTCACCACATTTAGGGCCTTCTGCACAGAAGTTATGACCTAGAAGAAGTGAATAAAATTTCACATAAGAGAAAAAAGGCTTGCAAATCATAAAGCATGAATTATCTTCAGTCTATCAGCACCATGCATGAACACATAACTTGGCAATGTGCAAGGGTGGGCTAGGAAGGGAATGGGAGAGGAGGAATGGGAAACTCTGGACTGTCGAGTGCTTGAGATGTTTTTCCTTAATGCTCAAAGCAGGTTCCATCCTGAAGGCTTTGATCCATGCTGACCCTGAATCCCCTTCCCACCACTTTCTGACATAACCAGTCTTTTTATAATTGCCTTACCACAAAATCTATGATTCATAGAAAATGTGTAAAATGAATCTATGTGAATATATAAAACTAATACGACCAGAATATCATCAGTACTCCTTAATGATACTTCCTCAAAGAGTCCCCCCTCCCAGCCATCAAAAATAACTATCCTGAATTTTGTGTTAATCACTCCCTTGCATGTTTTCACAGTTTTGCCAGATATAGGTACTTATTTCTAAAGAGATCATTCAATTTTTGCCTGTTTTGAACTTCCCATGAAAGAAATCCTATTTTACATATTCTCTATGGTGTTGTTTTTCTCTTCATCCCTGATAATGTCTGTAGCTATAGTTCACTCATCAATGCCGTATAATATTCTGTAGCATGAATATTCCACCATCTGTCCGTTATGCTACAGATGGGCACTGAGGCGACCTGCAGGTTTGAATCACAATGCTGCAAGAAACATCCTTGAATAGGTTTACCAGGGCATCCTTTTTAAACCACGTTTTTAACATTTATTGTCCCAACTTTCTTTCTGAATCTCAGACATTCCTCCCAGAATAACTACTTTTCTCCCTAAAACACCCCTTTGACACTCCTTTAGTTCTCCTCCACTTCTAGACAAGGAAGGAGAAGCTCAAACTCACTGACATCTAGCTAGTAAGTAGAGATGACAGGGTTCTAAATTAGGTCTGGTGAACTCCAAGGCCCAAGTCCTTTTCACCATATCATACATCCTCTCAGATAGCAAAACTTAGGTGTTAAAAAGTGAAGGGGTTAGCTGTTCCTCAGGACCTTAGAGAGTGAACCCATAGTGATAGGTGAGCACAGTATCAGATTCAGCCTCACTACTTGTGACCTGTTAACTTCCCCCAATCAAAATCAGAGCAAAAACTTAACTTGCTGGAAATCTGCAAACTCTGTCACCCAAAAACACTTCCAGGAGGGTTTTAAAGGCTTGTAATAACCATTACAAAGAAAAAGACTTGATTTTGCTACCGAAGAGACAATTTTTAGACATCACAACTCTCATTGCCAGAGAAAGTGCCTGGACTTCCCTCCCCATGACAGAATTGATCAGTCATTAAGTTGTCACGTTTTCTTTCATTGTGAAGCCTGGCTCAAGGTCATATGGGCATCCATTATGACATGTATTCTTTGTTTCTTCTTTTTCTTTCCAGGAGACTGCAACTGCCCTTTTCCCTCCACATGCATTTGACAGGCAGGAAAAAAGCCACTCAAACAATGTTGATGTCCCAATGCATCTCTATCAAGCATATGCCATGTCAATTCACAATGCAGGGAGTTGGGTAAATTGTATTTCAAGGACAGTGAAGAGCCCATGGGACAAACCAACCTTAATGTCAAATCTACTTTGGTTGAGGGGCACCTGGGTGGCTCAGTTGGTTAAGCGGCTGCCTTCAGCTCAGGTCATGATCCCAGGGTCCTGGGATCGAGCCCCGCGTCGGGGTCCCTGCTCAGCGGAGAGCCTGCTTCTCCCTCTCCCTGCCTCTTTGCCTACTTGGGCGCTCTCTCTTTCTGTCAAATAAATAAATAAAATCTTAAAAAAAAAAAAAATCTACTTTGGTTGAGCCTGACCACTGTGCCAAAAGCATGTGTTTCATTAATTAATCCAGGCCTTCTTTCAAGCAGTATTTATTCACTGCCCACTTCCTTTCTGCAGGAGTGAATAATCAATATTTATGGGGCATCTAACTTCTGTGGACTAAGGCACCATGCAAGCCTCTGGGAGGAAAATAAAGATGTGTGAGACATGTTCTCTGCCCACAAGGAAAATTACAAGCTAAGGGGAGACACGCCAAATACAGGGGTAGTGTAAATACAAGGCAATCTATGTTAAGCGAGAGGTGAAGAGTATAAATAATCAGTGTTTCAGGGAAAGAGAAAGCATTTCTAGGTGATGTAACACTTGACTTCGGGTTCATCACAGGTAGAAACATGAGAAGGGGTGAGGCACAAATCCTACTGAAAGGAATGGGACTCCAACCCGTGAGGAAGAAGGGTGCATTGGAGAATGCCAAATAATCTGGCACAGATGTAATAACATTTACTGAATACATACTATATGCCAGACACTCAGCCAAGTGTTTTACATGCATTGTCCCATTTAATTCTATTAATTAAATTAATATCTGTATTTTAAAGATGCAGCAGTTGGAGTTTGGAGAAGGTGGTTGTGGTAGGTACACAGAGCCAGAACCCAGGTCTGAGGCCAAGGTTACTCCTCACTAGGTTATTTCACTGCCCTCCCCAAAGCAACAAATTCCTAACTAAGCATTCTACATCCAAAGGATAAAGAAGATCTCCTTTTTTGCATGTGTAGATTCAAACAGACCACAATTTGGTTTCTTTTCATTCTCAAGATATCCATATCTATTTTCCGTGAGGTAATTCCAAGTATTTTTAACAAAAAATCCTAACTTCAATCACTCCAACTTCATTAAGTCAGGGTCTATATCTGATTCATTTCTCTCAACCAAAGCTTTCCACACGAGGGTAACTGGATGGATGGCTTAGAGATGGACGGACTCACAGCCAGCCAGAAATAGCGGAGGGTCAATTAACGAGTGAATGAACAGATGAATGAATCTACAGTGGCATTTAATGCCTCTACCCTCCTTAACCAACCGGAAGGCAAATGTGACTGGTGTGCTAGTCACCACTTTTAAGCATTTTTATTGAAGTGTAATTTACATACCATAAAACTCACCTCTTGTAAAGATACACTTTGATGATTTTTAATAAATTTACATAGTTGTGCAGCCACGACCACAATCCAGCTTTAGGATACTTTCATCACCCCAGCTGGACATGCTCAGTCCTTAAACCCCACCTCAGCATTGGAGTTGGCTGCCAAGTCATAAATCCTCGATTCTCCACATTTCAGAATCCTGAAGGATTTGTCTTTCTTATCTGATATGTCTCAGTAGCAAGACATTTAGGATACAGATCCCTCCCTTCCTGGATATTTGTCTTCAGTTGCCACCACAATCTCTTTAACAAGTCCTCTGGCTAGCCCCTGGGGTAACTTTTTCTTCAGCTGGTTATCAACATAATCTGACGCAAGAGACTACTGAAAGTCACCCTCATTCTTAAATCAATTTATTTTTTCAAAATTAGAAACTGTGACCAGATTGTGGAATACACAAACACAGCCCAATATTCTTCTACTTGACTTTTTTTTTTACTTGACTATTTTTAATAAGTGACTCGAGCCTTCAGAGTTATTCTCCTATAATAGAGGAACATAGCAAGTTCTTTTAACTAGCACTGGCCCAAACACAGAAAACATCTTAATTATAAAAACTGCTATTTACTGACTTCTTCCAACACGCCAGGCATAGTGCTAAGCCTATTAAAACACCTTACCTCACAAAACCCTCAACACTCCAAAAAATTACTATTATCCTCACTTTACACATTAGGAAAATGTGGTTGAGACTTGAACTTTTTTTATCCATAGTCAGGAAGTAGCAGAATCATGATTTGACTCTGAAGGTCTTGTGAAGAACCCTAAGAAAATAATTCTTCTGCAATTTAAATACTTGGCAGCTTAGACAACTAATGATTACATTCAGTGGATTATAATCCATCTATGTCCTATAAAACATTTCTAAATAGGCCCACTTAGGACCCAACTACAGGTTCTGCCAATCTGTTCTTTGCAGAAATTGAGTGTAGGGCAATGTTAGCACCCCATCATTTCTGGCCCCTGGTTGAGAACATCTACCCTTCCCTAGAAACAATAATACAGGCTCAGAGTTCCCTCTAGAGCATAGGAAATAGCACTGACTATACGGCATATCCCACGTCACAAGTTCTATCATTAGAGCCAACAGCCACTTGACAATCCATCTGGATGTCCTCACAGGCACTCACAGGTCACCGAGCCAGAACTAAACTCTTGATCTTCCCAAATCCATGCTCTATGGGCTCTTCACATTCAACTGTAGCACCTTTATCCACCTAAACTAGGAAACTAGGAGTCATCTTTGCCCTGACCCCTCAAATATACTGGCCCTCCCCAGGTCCACTGGCAAGAGTCTAAGTCACTTCAAACACTTGAATACCTATCATGGCAAAGTAAATGTGATCTGGAACAAAGGAATTTATAAATATGCAGAGAACTACACCATGTTTCTTTAGAGGCAAATATATAACCAATTTCTCTAACACAATTTAACCTTTATCACCAAACAGAGTTATGATACTATTAAAATATATGGAACTGTTACAGGTCATTCTTCACATGCTTCATTATCATGGAATATAAACTGAAAATACTGTGTCAATTTTGATAGAAATCTTTTAAATACATCTACCTACACCAACAGAAAAATATTTTTTTCTAAGTTTTATACTTTTTGAGAGTTCTACCTTTTATTTTTAAACCACAAATTACCAGCCCAAGCTTAAGTTGCTAATAACCAACTCACCTCAATTTCCTTAACCAACAAAACCATCCTGGAAATGGAACTCCTGAAGAGGTTTCCAATGAATCCACGTTTAGTGCACATAAAAACTTGGGGAAAATTTTTGAAACACAATGAAAATGAGACCATGAAACTTCTCAGCAGTGGTGGGGTTAAGGAGTAGAGAGAAGAAATAGAAGTTGCCTGCTCAAGTCAAGTTATGATTTTCTACAAGTGCACATAACTGGGCAGAGACTCCATGTTCTCAAATTGGATTGCTATATTAATTTTATGTTGTAAGTATCTCCTGAACATATCATTTCCTCCTCCACTTCACAGTAATAAGAAAAACCCATCCTACTCCAACCTATTATCATCTCTCAAATGGACATGGCCTCATTTGCCTTCCTGTTCCCCTTTTCGCCCAGTCTCTAACCTATTTTGCACACAAAGAGATCCTTTTTAAACACAGATTGGATCATGTCACTCTCCCCCTTAAAAAATCTTCCAAGGGCTTCCATTTTACTTAAGAAAAATACTAAATCTTTAACTTTAACAAAATCTTTAACAAAGAAGACTCCTTCTCTCCCTCCATCATTCCTCTCCAACTGTTAGCAGCCTCTTAAGTTCTTCTAGTCTCCCAACCCCTTTCCTGATTCAGTTTTTACAAGCTTGTTTCACCAACTCACAACATTATTACACGTCACTGCCAGAGTAATTTCTTCTCAGGCTTCAAGTCCCAGCTTAAACATAAGCTCTTCAGAGAAGGCTTCCCTGTCTCACAAGTCTGAAGAAAGCCCCATTATTTTCTTCCATACCACCCTATTATTCTTGCTTATAGCAGTGATCACAATTACTGTGTATTTATTTCTGTGTTTATGTAATGTTTATCCCATTAGAAGCTCACTTCTTCAAGGGAAAGGACTGTGAAGTTTGGTCGCCTCATGCCTAAGGCAATAGACAACACATTATAGGCAGTCAATAAATATTTGTTTAGTTAATGACTAAATCTTCTCAGTCCTCCAAAGCAAGAATTAAGTGTTTTAAAGATAAATACGCCAAGGCTCAAAGATGTTAACTACCTCCTCTAGTTACACAGCTGGTCAGTGATGGGTAAAACAGGGCTAAAAACCCAAATATGATTCTAATACCCCGTCTCTCCACCCCACCCCCCATGACTGTCCAGCCATGATTTTAATCATCCAGGGACATTCCAGGAATGCTAAACCTGGCCTAAAAAGGCCAGGACTCCACCAGCCATTAGCATTCTCCAGTCTGTGACATGTCCTGATCTTTCCAAAAGAACACACCTTGCTTCTTTCTCCAGGACACATTCCATGGTAGCTTGCTGCCTGGATACTCCAAGCCAGAAGAAAAATAACTTAATCACATGACAGATCGTCATCCCTGAATAAGACACTAAGGTGAGTGAAACCCACTTGGAGCTCACGTTCAAATGGTGAACATGAGCAGATCCTCAGAGAAGACACATTATCTACAGAAACGAGATTCCAGGTCTTATGTGAATACCTCCTTAATTTTAGTTTCTAGCATGGGTACCATCCATTATATGACAAGTACTTATTAAGTACCTACTGGGTGCCCAGGCACTGTTCGAGGCAATAAGCAAACAACAACAACAACGAAAATGCCGTGAACAGCATACCCACACTCTTAGTCATCAGACAAGCTCGCAGAAATGACTGATGCGGAGTATCGGGTTACAAGGAGACATTGTGATGGAGAGGAACAAGGTGCTTCAAGAATGTATCCTAGACAAGGGTCCTAATACAAGATCTGAAGCAATGTGAAGGCTGAGTGAGGCTGACTGGACAAAGGGTAGGGGTTCCAAACACATGAAGCAGCATGTGCCCATATCATGTTCAAGGAAATTAATGAAGCAACAGAAATGCTGAGGTCACATTTTTTGGTGAACAGTCTAAAATTTGGACTCCCCTAGTGGTCCTGTATCTACAGTTCTGCTGTCAGTGGAAGACAGTAACACTAACAACTTGCTGTCTTTAAAGCTACTGCCATTCTCTAGATCCCACTCTACTCCCTTTATAATGATAGTAAAACTATCCATCCATTCTGCTTCCTCTCTGGCTTCTATAGCCACTAATGGACAAGCATCTTTATGATTCCCTACTGTGACTCTTACAACAAGGAATGAGTAGGCCACTAGCCTTGGGCAATTTTTGATTTCTCTAAGCAGCTGAAGTTTGATTCCACAGAGAGAACCCTTTGTTGCTGCTAATCTCCTACCCCTGTGTCCTCCTGCAGGTCAGGCTAGTTGCCTCTGAAATGATGTACCTGGACAATGAAAAAATGCACTCCTAACTCAAATCCAGAAAAGCTCACTTGTGCTTGCCCACTCTTGGAAGTTCCATAGGAACTAAGGTATACTAAGTACAGTATATTCCATGTGCCTCATTGGTATGGAGAGAACTCCACCCATGGACTGCCTGGAGGGATATGGCCCAAAGATCTTTTACGAAAACTGAACACCCATAAGTACTCCACAAGCAACACACATACCACAGAAGCCTGGGCCCTTCAGGGTGAGGACATTCCTCTACCTCCTTGTTGACAGGGTTAGGCCAATAAGATGAACCCAGTAGAGACTGAGCTCTGGACTCTCCCAGGTTCTATCTTAGAAAGCAATCCATTTCTTCTACAATAGTCTACACTTAAGGGTCTCCCTGTCCAAGGCAGCCTGACCTTAGTTTCAGATTTTCTCTCTGAGACAACGTGCCTCCCCCTTCCAGAGGCTTGGTGGGCCCTGATACACTGCAGTATTTTCATGGCCAATGATGTCACGGATGTCCAGAGACTCTACTCATCTTCAAATGCCCTCCGCTCCCAGTCTTAACAGTTGAGCATAGAGCCCCATCTTTCTAGTCCACGTCAGCCCATGGCTGCCAGGAGGTTGATCAGATTCCATCTCTCAGTATGCACAGGACCTGCACATCTGCTAACTACCAGTTCCTCTATTTAGACACTAGACAATATACTCATTAAGTGCCTCTTTCCCAGGCCTCTTTTAATCTCAAATACCCTGTAAATCCTAAAACCATTTCAATTACAAATTCTGATGGAGACTAGAATGATGAGGAAGACTAAGGCAAAAAAAATCATGATGCCAAGAGTCTTGGGAGAATTTAATTTAAGGGCATAAAATCTTAAATAGAACAAATAATCTCAACTCATTTCAGTCCAGCCCAGATGACAAGGCAAGTGAGCATGAATTAAAATTACAGATAAACACACTGGGAACAGATGTTGGCAAGAACTTTTTTCCTAACACCGAAAGTCTTAAACATGCAGCGAAAACCCTCCAAAGTCATTGGCGACATTGAAGCTATAATTAGAGCCAATTATGAGGGGAATAAAACCCTGAGGAGTGTGTCAAGAATTCTGGAATGGGCCAAATGATTGGCGTGTTTTCCTGGAGCAATTTGGAGGATGCGCGGTCAAGATTGTTGGTCTTTTGCCCCCCTTTAATGGAGCCCACTGACGATTCATGAGCCGTCTTGTTCTTCTGGGGCTACATTCACACTTCTATTACTTCTTCCCAAGCAGGAGCATAGAGGTCACTCTGGTGCCCACTCCCCCTTTTCCACCTCATGGCCACACACTTTTAAGTGGTCAGGCTCGCGCTACAGCCATTGCCTTAACATAATGATGAAGGTAAGTGAATTGCATGCCGTTGGCACAAACAGTCCTGAGGCAGCAGAGAGAAACTGCAGCGGTGATTGGGACTGTTCTGGCTGTTACTGGTGGTGATGGGTACCTTGGGTCCCAGCAACTGCAGGATGGCCTCCTCCTGCCAATGTCCATCACTTTGGTTCTTTTGGCTTGTGTCTTCCCTAACTGTCCTGTAGTCCCTTCCAATTGCCCTGTGGATGTAATCACGGGCTCCGCTGATTACCTTCATTTTTCTTTAAAGGGCAGAGGAATTAGTGACAGCATTTGGCATGACCCAAGATTCTAAGAGGCAAGGTGCCCAAGCCCCTAGTCTGGATATCAGTTCTGTTGATATAGCGAACGCCATAAATCTGTCAGAGTCTGTTATTCTCAACTCTATGGTCTCAGGTTTAATTCCCACAAAGAGAAAAACTCAGCAAAAATCTTAATCTCTCTCCTTGATCAGTCATGGGGGGGAGGGGCAGGCAGTGGCAAACTGTATAACCATTTAAGAAAATGGGCATGACTCAATAAAAAGTAGTTTCAGAATCAAGGCAACGAGTTATATCTTGACAAGTTTTAACTCAGCAAAATGGGTTCAACATTATTTCATATATGAAATACACAGAGCCAACAACATAGCTAGTACTAAAAATTATTTCCTTCAACGTCACAGACATGACAGTGACAGCATTATTTCATGTGGTCAGAATGTATCTCCATCTACCTCATCTCCTACATTTAAAGAATTCATAAAATATAATCATTAAAACTTTTTTTTTTTTTTTAAAGAGCACTTTATGCATATTATGTAGCCAGCCAATTGGGGCAGAAAGCAAAAAGCACTTTCTGTGCTTTCTTAAATTCCCATCTAACACTCCTCGGGGCTCAATGGAGTCCCATTGAAAATAAACCCCAGAAAACTTCCATTCCCTAAGCAGCCCGAAGAAGGTTGTGATTCAGACTTCTAAGGAATGATACGCTCTCATGGGGTGATTTCCCTCAGACTAATGACCTGACATTCACAGAAAGACAGAGAGAGATGATAAATATGCTAATTAGAGGCCCTTCATGCAGGTATTGAGAAAGGCTATAGCCACTTCAGTTTCTGTAATCAATAACAGCAGGGCGGCAGAAGACACACAGCTGAAATCATACCACTGCGCTCATCTGCTCATCCCTGAAAGACGCATCTCAGGTCATCAGGAGCCTGCCTCTCTGCTCACTTACTGCCTGCCAGTCAGTACACAGTCTCAATCCACAAAGCAAATGGTTCAGCCTCCCCATATGCAGGCTAAAAATCACTTTACATAGAAATTGAGTGTCGCCTTTTCATTACTTTCTGTTTTAGAGAGGGGCAAGGAGGAGTGTGGGAGGGGAGAGGGGGGAGAACTGAATAACAGGCCTTCGAAAAGGCCCAGTGGGCTTTCTGAGTCTTGTCAGAACAGAAATGAACCAACCCCTACTCTTCTTGTAAGACACAGAAAACATGAACACAGAGGAAAAGGTAAAAGACAACTAGAAGTCCAAGGGGAAAAATATTTCCCATATTATTATGAAAGACTATTATGCTACTTCTGAAGATCCTCTTGGGAAATAGTTGGAATGAAGAGATCTGGAATAAAACTCATGGGGAGCATAGTTTGAGACAATACACCTTGGAGCTCACCTGAGTTGCCTTTTTGACAATCGTCATATAAGTTTTACGTTTTCAGAATAAAGAGACTAACCGACCCGTACAGAAAAAAAAAAAAAAAAAAAAAAAAAAAATGCCCCTTTCCTTTTCTGATGGTCTGCTATGCAGAGCAAGCCTCAGCATGTGGACAAGGGGGCTGGATGTTCTGGGCTCTGCTCTGCTTTGGGTCAACAGAAGAGATTAACAACAGGAAATGGTGCTGAAAGGGGCCTTTGTCTACAATAATGCTTTCTCCATTCCAGTGCCTGAACTCTGAGTTGGGAGTAAATCAGAGAACCCTAAGAGAATCCATATACCCGAGTGGTTTAATTCAACCCATTCCCCAGGAGAAGGCCCTCCTCACCATATCTTTTCTGAAGATATCGTCTTGTTCCTATGAAAATGCAGAGTTGTCAAAGAGAATAAACAACCCTCTCGGACACAGACACCTCCAAAAGAAATATCAACAACCCCCTCCCAACAAAGCTGGTAGTTTCCTTCCAAAAGAGGAAGCAGGAGAAAGAAAATCCTCAATTTCACAAATTGCTCCTAGCCATAATCTAATCTAGGAGGTTTTACTCCTGGCCTCCCGCTTTTCCCTCAAAGCTGTGTCAAGGTGTGGTAAAAGCTACCGGATTGCAGCAATGGGGCCCTGAATGACTCTGTTTTTCAATGAGAGATCCCATCTCTTAGTGTCTTCAGTGGTAAAGAAGCGCACGCATTCTGGAGAAGTATTAGCAGAAGCAGTGACACCAGGTCTATTGTAAATTGGGTCAGAGCAATGAAATTCCTCTTGAGTTTCTGTGGGATAATCAATGATTCTGCTCTAATGAAACCATAAATCAGGAAGGATTTACATAAACTGAGTCTCACTTGGCACCTCCACAAATAGCAAGTGATGGATTTTGCATTAAATTATAAGACCTATCTTACAACCCTATCAGGTTACTAATAAATGTATCCCTCTGAAAATTCCAGCCAATCTTTAAGTGTTTCTACAGCATCTCAACTGCTACTATGCTTGTAGCTAAAAGACAGATGAATCAGGGAAGATATTCTGATGGCATGGTTAGCCATTCTTGGTTATCAACATACTAAGTTGTCCTAGGAATTTTCACCCAAATGTAGCTTTCTCATGACCAAGCAGAGAAACCTCCACATAAGCTGAACACTCCATGAAAAAACATAGAACATTTCTATGTATCCAAAGATGCTAGAGGAGGGGGTCAGCAAATTATGGGCTGCTACCTGTTCTTGTAAATGAAATTGTATTCTAACAATCACACTCATTCATTTACCTATTGTCTCGGTTACTTTTGCGAAACAGCTGAGTTGAGTTGTTGCAACAGAAACCTTCTGGCCCACAAAGCCAAAAATATTTACTCTGTGGTCCTTTACAGAAAATATCTACCAACCCTTGTGCTAGGGAAAAGATAGAATGAAGTGAAATATGGAGTAACCTAAGCTAAACCACTCTGCTCTAGAAGCTTTCAGGGGGAGCCAGAAAGGATCCAACTCCGTAAGTATTTGAGAATGTGAAGAAGGATGTGTGGTGGGTATAACTTTTACATCATAAAGAGGAGTTTGACTGGATTTGTTCTGTAAGATTTTTGAATCAATTTTAGGTTCTCCCAATCCACGTAATTCTACCAGGGTGAGTCCTTTCAGAGAGGAAAGGTTATCTGATGCAGGGTTTAAAGACGACAAAATTTGGGAAAGAAGACAAGTCCAGGAAAAGAAAGCAAAACAATTTCTGCCAGAGAACGTATTAGCAGTTAGGTGTTACTTAGCTAAAGCGTTTTTTTTCCCCCCCTTGCATGAAGTAAAAAAGTTGCATGTAATTCTCTGAATAAAGATTCACTATAGGTCTCTGCCTGTCAGATACAGAAATTGGTTTACAGAAAGGGCTAAACAGTATGCCTACCGATGCCACTCATGAGAAAAATCTAATAATGATGATGGTTATAATTATTATTATTGCAGGTACTATCATTCTTCTTACAGGAACTGTCACTTACTGAACATTTATCACATGCTAGGCATGATACTAGGTACTTAGGCATTATCCCATTTAACCCTCCCAGCGGGCCTGAGAAGTAGACTATCATCACCCTCAGTTTACAATTGACACGACTACAGCTGAGAAAGGTAACTAGGACACACAAGTTTCGAGGTAGCAGAGTTTTGAGCCCGTTACTACACATTATTCATTAAACCCTCATGCACCCCACCCTCATCCCAACTACAGCCCCACCACCAAGCCCCCCTTACCTCTACAGACACTGCAGCACTGATTCTCTGGGAGAATGTGGTCCTTTTCTGAGCAGTTCAAAGGAGGGCACGCCTCTGTAATCTTTACTAAAACTCCACCCTGGAAGCCAAATCATCGGGAAACAAAAAAATGTTCGTATTTTTTAGTTGATGGTACAAATATATAACATTCATTGTTAACAGCCTGCAGTGATAATAAGCTTCAATAATTAACAGTACTCCCAGGAATTCCACAATAATAACAAAGTCGCAAATGAAACTGATGAGACTCCTGGCAGAGAAAGCATCCTTTTCTGTGTCTCAACAGCCTCAACTTCAACCAATAATTTTTGAGAAACTTCTATGCAGCAGAAGGTCACTAACAGTGGTATACTGCAAAGGTAACAATGGGCTGTTGGATGGGGAGCCCTAATTTGTAGGGCTTACGGATTTCTGTGGTATGAATACCCTGATGACGACCGATTTTGAAATACTGACATGGTGTCATTGACCAGAGTCGGGAAGTTATACAATGAGTGCTCATGAGCTTTTGTGAGCCAGCTTTAGCACTCCTGGATCACACTCACCGTGAACCCAAAGCTACATAACACATCTTCCTTGTGCTTGGGGAGTTCCTAGTGGGAGGGCAGGAAGAAAAAACAATCTCAACTAAAAACCCTAAAACAGTATGGTAAGTGCTAAAAAATGTTCTACAGTTAAGGTATGATAATGTGTCGTAAGAGAATCATGCTGTCCAGGTAGGGAGAAATGATAAAGATGATGCCACATTTGAATAATGGAATAAGGAAGAAGACTTTCCTGGCAGACAAAACAGGCAAGAGCCAAGGTATCCAAGTACGAATGATCTGAATGAGGGTTAGATGAGCACTAGATGTTTCCCTGTATGTAAATAAAATCGCTTACAATAAAATTTTAAATATTCACCTGGTGAATCTTTATGACCTCATCCACCAAAGGTCTTCTTTGGTGACATCACTAGCATCTGTATTTAGCGTTACTCTGAATTCTAAAAATTAGTCCATTAATTACTATAAAAAAAGAGTTTGAGAGTATTTTATCTAAAATATAAAGTTTTTCTCTCCTCTTCTTAAAAAGCTGTTTACGTCAACTAAGACTCAAGCTTGAGAAAAGGAGTCTCATTTAAGGCAAAAAGGTACTTCTCAACATAGATGGGGGAATAGGATGGAGCTGGACAGCCAGGAGGGATGGGGGGAGATAGTTTCCATTTCCGAGACACTGTCTTTCCTGTGGTCCAGGGACAGGAACTCCCACTTCATCAGGTACATCCATTCCTAATTATGATCATCAACAATTATGAACATACCAATTTGATTTCTAACTACTCATCATTTGGATAATTTGCACCATGGCTTCCTCTCGTTGCTCATAATTTTCAGCCTGACAGTCCTGCCTCTGACATTCCTTGTAGTGTCTTTTCGTCCTCCTTTCTCTTGGTTTCTTGATCTGCTCCAAGTTATCCAGACCTCTTGCTTTTCTCCTACCTAAAAACTGGCCCTAAGATCAGAGAACACAGCCTGCTCTACATGCTCAGTCTCCTTCACAGCTACGTCCCCTTCTCACTCCTCAATCCAGGCCACATTGGGGGGCACCCAGCCTCAAGAGTTGGCACTGGTCTTAAGCCACTGTGCCTACCAGTCGTACCTCAGTTCCTGCAACAGGGACTCAAACCAATCATTACAAACCAACAGACATTAATAACCTCACCATCTGTAACACAGGCTTTAATGCACAGGAAAACAAAACGCTTACTCACCATTAATGCCCCTACTTCTTTCAGTCAGCATCAATGTATTTATTATCTACTGCCTCCTTGCATAAATAAGAGTGATGGACATGGTTGGATCCCTTTTAGGAGTTCTGTGTGCCCATCCCCCAGGTTCTGAATGCTTTGCTGCTAACGGCTCATCCTTGCCACCCTCAGATGGCACTCCTTGGACACTGGAGCCACTCTGCCATGCAGAGAGCAGAGAGAGTTACCCCCAAGTTCTATACCCCCACTACCAGAGCCCAAAGCCAGGGACTGACAGGCACGGGAGGCTCTTTACCTCAAGGGGAGCCCATGGCTGGGGGTGTAATTTACACTCCACCACCCCTCCAGCAACCAGGGTAGGTGAGGCCTTTCACCCAAAATCCCACTCTTGCTCGGTTCCTTGCCTTTCCCCATCCTGCATCCTCCACATCCTTACTGGTTGCTCCCAAGAGCACTACTTTAATCGATCATTCATACTGAAATCCTTCGTGCACGGTCTGCTTTTAGGGGAACCCAAACCAAGACAGTAAGATACATTTCATTCTAGCTGTCAAAAATAACACTGTCAAGATTCTCTCTAGATGGTGAGATTCTGGAGCGATTTCCTTTTTCTTCCTTGTACTTTTTCCTCTATATTCAAAATTTTGGCATTTGGAGTATTTGTTTTTGTTAAAAGATATTTAAAATGCTATGAAGACTTTTTTAAAAAATCATCACTCACAAAAGTTTTTTATGAAAAGGGCTTGCCTTGACTGCTGATTAAATCAGACAATTCTAATCAACCTTTAACATATTTAATGAGCAAAATCCTAATTCCAAGTGTTTCAATACAGACAAACCCCTTTGCATGATTCTGAAAATAATATGAACTGTGATTACAGTAGCCTAAGTGCCTCTACATCCATTTAGTCCAGCCACATAATTAGGCACAAAACCTTTAACTTTATTTTCTATTTTCAGAACTATTTCTGGTAAGAAGTACCTGATAATTAACATTTTTAAATTCTCCTGATTATAGTATGTTATTTTATGACCCCTAGAACTCTGTGTTGGTGGAAAAATACAATTCTTCCATTCTTTCTCATTTAGAGTGACAGTCTCTGTGTCATTGGTCAAATATGAACACTTTCAAGTTCTTTACTTAATCACTGTGCTTCAACCTGAATTTCTAATAACATAAAAACTCACATCAAGTCAAAACATTATTGCTAAAGAAATGTTGGAACACAATTGAGCAAAACTACTAGAAGGGTTTATTCATCTTAGTTTAAAAAAAAAAACAGTATGTTAATTTCTAAAAACACTTGGTGAAAATATTTGAAACAAGAGTTTATTTCTTGTTCTTCACACGCTTTATCTCATTTAATCCACCCAACATCCTAGGTGGTAATGTGCCTGCCCCAGGTTGGAGACCACCCTACCAGCTCTCCCCATGCCCAGGTCCGGTAGCCTGCCTTGTTGACTGAGAGATCACAGAGCCCTCGCTGCCACGCCATCCCTGCCTCTGCGTACGCACAGCATCCACTGATGCAGAAAGACCACCACACCCCCATCCCCACCAGAGTGTCTGGAGCAATAGAATCTCTGCCATTCCCAGTGGCAGCCAAGAAGGAGGGGATGGGAAATTTGATAGGAAAGTCGGAGGTAAATTCTGGCCAGAGACAGGAAACGGGTAAGAGCCTTTCCTCCACCCAAACCGCCCGCCAAGGCCCCAATAAAGAACTGGATTCAAGCTCCTCCAGATCTTCTCCAGGTCTCTAAATGCCTCATTCTCCCTCATCTTTAAAATAGATTCCTTTCTTTTCCTCAGGGATGTGATGAAAAGCAAATGAAATGGTGTAGTTACAAGCACTTACAAAGATGGGCTATTCTGAGGCCCGGTGGTTCCGGTCAGCCTCTCTGGAGATGCCCCACAAAACCAGCAGTGCTTCCTCGTAGGACTGTGGCTGCCCTGTGACGCACCACCTGGTACGCGTGCCCCTCCTTCCCTTTCTTCCCTCTCACTCTTCCACGCCGAGGATGGCACCTCACCCAAGTAACTGCACGGCCAGCTCCCCCACTTTGTTCAAATGGTACCTCTGCACAAAGGCCTTCTCAGAACACCCACACCCACCCAAAAGCTCTCTCTCTCTCCAGCATGCTTTGTATTTTTTATAGGATTCGGCAATATATTGTATATTGTTTACTTTATTACCTGTCTCCCCTACTAGACTGCAAGTTCTATAAAAACAGGGCCTTTGTTGTGTTCACCGTTACATACCCAGAATCTAGTACCATGCTAGTATGTAGCAGTTGATCAAGGTATGTTAGCTGAATGATTACTAAAGATCTCTGCTTCTACATGTCTTATTCCAAGAAAAAGATGGGTGGGGGCAGGCAGGAGACGGGAGTAGAGAGAGCACCATCCAGAGCTGGCATCACAAACTGATTTCCCCAAAAATCAACTCAGAACCATTTCCCAGGGCCCCCTGCCAAGCTCCCTGATTCCTAGTAACTGCTGGCTCCCTTCACCTTCTCACATCCTTCAATAGCTTTCCCCAAGGCTACCTGATCCACAGCTTAGCACAAGGTAGCAGAGCAATGACCGTGGGTGGGACCTCCCCATCCTGGACAGCAGCCCACCAGAGTCCTTCCCCTCAGGGACCCATTCAGGCCAACATGCTCCACTCCAGATCCCTACCAAAGCCCATCTATCTATCTGGTAATTCTCCTCAAGGGATGGGGATCATAAGATGGAAACTTACTCTGCACTCCCGGCAGCTCTTAGTTAAAATCCGCTGGCCTTCTGCAAGGACTTTTCCTCCATAGATACATTTTGCTGTAACAAGAACAGAAAAACGGGTCAGTCATGCTGTGCAACTAACTGACCTCAGAGGTGTCATCTGGCTTCAGTGAATTCTAAGCAAAAGGAATCTCTTTGCAGGGCGCCTGGCTGGCTCAGTTGGTGGAGCATACAACTCTTGATCTCAGGGTCATCAGTTCAAGCCCCACATTGGGTGTGAAGCCTACTTTAAAAAAAAAAAAATAGGAATATCTTTCTCTGGAGTAAGACATGGGGAGAGTGTAAGGAAAACTCTCGGGCCCCCGTCAAATGGTCATCTCAACTACATTTGCCATGAGTCCGTCACACTAAGGATATACAGCTATTTCAATGTCGCAGCTGCTAAAGGAACCAGAAAATGAACTGATGTGGTCAGAAGTTAAAACAAGGAAGCAGCACTGGTCATCTCCATGGGGTACAATAGCGGTACCTTTGATTCTTACACTCCAGCCATAAAATGAACGAGTAGGTAAAAGGGGACTTCTATGTTCATTCATCAGAACCTCAGCCACAATGCAGAAGGACACCCTTTTTTTTTTCTCTCTTGTGATCGTGGGAAATGCATGCCCTTATACTCTATGTTCCTAGTAAGCTCAAAAACCATTGAGAAATACAAGCCAAACCAGCAAAACACTTACCAATGCACTAGAGAGACTGTTTTTTGGAAAGGTGAGCTTAACAGGCTAATAGGGAAGGCATGAAGTAGAGGTAGGCCTTGTAGAAAAGGTAAACGCATAAATGGAACTCCCACCATTCAATTTAGATTCCACTGGGACTCAGTCCTCAACTCAACTTGCTGATTCACTTTTAAACAAGTGCAGAGTATGTTAATTTGATCTGACCCTAATGGGTCTCCAGCCACATCAACAGGAACAAGGAAGCAAAGGTCTGATTACTCCCTCTCCTGCACAGATGAGGATCCTTCTACCCTAGTCTTCAGGAGAAGTAGAAGTGAAGACACGCACTCTAAGGCATCTCTATCACTATGTGTCTCATAAAAACTACCTTAGCTCTTAGAGTCTCTGTTTCTGCATTGGTTAAAAACAGGTTAATTTGGTAGTTTCCTAGTTCTACAATCTTCCAACTCTCATGGAACGTTCAAGTATATACAGATTTCAGCAATCAACTTGCCCAACACCCTCTTGTTAGCCACAGGAAGAGGAAAGCCCAGAAATTTGGTATACTTAACATCATGATCCCATAGTGGATGCAGTGGTGTGCTACCCAGATCCTCCTCAATGGCCAAAGGACTCATTCCTGCAGCTGCTGGGGAAACTGACGACCACCAGCTCAGCTGAACAGTGATCTAGGACTTGCTCTTGTTTGAAGAGAGCCACCTCATCCAAGGTCAAATGCACTTCCTAGGCCAGCCCACATACAATGAGTGGTGGGTAAAGGTAGGACAAAGTCCTGGCCCCTTGCCCCAACTAGGGATCCCTCTGAAAGGTCATTCCAGCTTCAGAACTCCCTAGAGGAATAACTGAAGTGTTTAACTGTATTGCAGTTCAACCCCTTTATCTGTGCAATTCCACTTCCTTCAGGATATCACTCTACCCTAGAACTGATCCTGACAGATCCTTCCTAATAAAGGACAAGCAAATCTCCATTTCAGAGTCTGCTTCCTGTTAGAAAATGATCTGCAACAACCCACACCTAACTTGACTCTGTTCAATTGTAGTATCTCCTTTCCTGAACGGCCCCATTAACTACCCCAGCACCCACACCCTACCACCTGGGATCCTTTTAACCTCTCCTTCTTACTCAAGCCGGCATCCAATCAGTATCCAAATCACGACAACGCTCCCTCCTTAAGTTTCTCAAGTCAACCTACTTTTGTCTATTCCCCACCACCTGCAACTATCCTTAATTCAGCAAACAAAGCCATTCAGGTAGCTCTTCCTTCTCTCTCAAGCTTCACAGCTCATCAATTCCTCTGCATTTATTCCCCACCCACCCCCCAAACATCCACATATACCCTAGCCACGCCTTCTCCTTTGTGTCTGGGATCTGCACATGCTATCATCTTCTCCAAGGATAGGCAGCCTCATGCACCATCCCCTGGCAACCCCCCATCCTCTATACCCATCAGTTTCAACATAAGCCTGACTTCCAGCACTGGTGAACTGCCCTCACTTTGTGCTTCTTTGGTACTCTTGATCTAGCTCTAACACCTCACCTTTTCTCTCAGTTGCCCAATTCATTATACATCTCTCCTGCTAACTATAACCTCCATGAGGGCAGGGTCTAGGTGTATTTCATCATTTCATCTCCAGCCACGAGATCAGTGCCCCTCTGGGCTTAATAACAGTAATTTTAGAATTAATGTGCCTACAGTTGGTAGTGAAAACAGTCAAAAGTTCTGATTCCCAAATAAGAGTTCTTTCTGCTGTTTAAAGTGGTTTCAAACATGAAAAGCAGATATGAGTTTCAGAACAAAAACAGCAACAGAAAATAGAGAATTTTCTACATCAACCCCTCCTTCCTTCAAGAAGTTATCCATGACCATCTTGTATGCCTCAATTTTCTTGATCAATCGGTTGACCATGACTCATTGGTCTTAATGATAACGTAGATTCCCCTCTCTACCCGTATGGGGAGACCACAGATCCTCCAAGGGCCTGGAATTCCTGTCCAATCAACTCCCACACTCCCAAACACAGCTGCTGTCAACTTGGCAAGATGGCTTGTTCCAGAGTGACAGCTCTGCTAAATGCCCTGCTGTCAGATCTGCCATCTGCTTCTTGGCCCAGGCTCAGAAGCAAAGAAACAGACTTTTCTCCCTCATTTTAACCTTGTCCCCCACAGAATGGTATGAGCCCACTTGCTACCCTGTTTTATGAAATTTGCCTGATTCCTCTCCTCTGTTAGGAGTTCTCGGAGGAATCTGTCTGGAGACAGCAATGTCTTACTGTTTACATTCATGCCATACACAGGGAAGCATCCCTCAAATTCACCAGTCCTGTATAAAAATAAATGTCCACTAAACTTTATGTCCTCACACAGCAGGGTGCTTTGGGGGCTACGAATGACATCAGCATCATGCTACATGCCTCGGCCATTTGCACTGGTGCAGGACGTATACATGATTACAATATCAACTCTCAATGAAATGATCTTAGGATAGCTTTTGGGATCACCACTGCAGGTCACAAGAACATCCCCTGCTTTCTCATGCTCATCCCCCATTTCTCCAACCATACCCCTCTTTTCTGTCACTGCCCTCCATACGCCTGACATCAGTCCTCATTATCCCACCTCTTGATCTCAGCTAAAAGGCTTATTTTTGATGTCTGAGGAAATTCAAGCTTAAGGTGAGTCAGACTCCAGTGCCTTTGGCTGGAGCATTTGGGACTCCATTCCAACAGCTTTCAGTAGGAGTAGGAATGTAAATGGATACCTGAAGCCCTTCATATCACACTGGGGACATGCAAACTAGAATATTTCACAGTGTACGACCATGAAATTGAAACCTGGTACCAACACACACTTCTCTGTGATGTCAGAAACGTATGTACTGAGGAGTAGGAGAAAGTTATTCAACTGCATCTTTTCCCACCAACAGACATGGGGCCCTTCAAATTCGGACCTGACTTCTCCAGTGCAATGACTGGACACTTTTGCCATCTGGGTGCACACTGAATAAACAACTGACAGGTGGGACTTGGCACCCCTGTCAGATATAGAGATTAGGTTGCTCTGTCTTTATTTAGGTATTTGTACCCTACACACACTCCAGCCATTCCGTGGCATCAGTGGGTTAGAATATCAGAACCAGCACTCTGTATTGCACTCTAAAGGAGACGGGCAGATCAGGAAAGCTAACAGGCAGGAATTCTCCTTGCCTCAGTGAGTTCATTCCCCGATCTGGCTCCAGATACCGCCTCTCTGAGCAAGATGCCCACATCACGCTGGGTGTCCCTCCAGCATCTCAAACTCACACATGCCTAACAGAATGTATCGCACCCTGCACTACTTCCTCCACCTGTCTTAGTTCTGTTAATCACACTAGGAGTCCCCTACAGCCTCCTGTTCAAAACCTCACAACTTCTCCCTTACAGATGCTCCACGCCTGATTCATCTGTCTTGTACACAAAAAAATGTTATGGAGTACCTACCATGTGCCAGACCTTTGGGCCATCACTCACATCCATCCCTTGCTTTTCATCTCTCCAGGCAGTGGGGGCCTGTCAGCCTCATCACCTCTAGCTGGAATATGCCTGAATCCCATACCCAGCCACCCTGATTCCAGCTCTCTCGATGCAGCAGCCTTGGTAAAACACTGATTATACCCCAACCCTTCCTTTGAATCTTGCTTTTAACTACTAAAGTCAATGCAATGTCTGCTTCCTTGAGTTTTGCACATATGATTCTGTCAGGTGTGTTCTCACCTACCTTGTTGACATGGCAAACTCCTATTTGATAACACCCTACTCAGCTGTTACTTCCCCTGTGAAGTTTTCCTAACACACACATGGTTCTGATGGACCTAATCGCTTCCTTCTCTGGGCTACCTCTGCCTCTTGCACAACATGTGTGTTACACACAATATTTTGTCGTAATGTGGTGGTGCCTCCATCTCCCTGGACCGCAGTGGGGAGAGGAGATGGGTTAAGAGCATCAGCTCTGAAGCCAGAGACCAAGGCTGAGAAACCTTGGGAAAGTTATGTCTCTGTGCTCTTCTGGGTCCTCACCCACAAAATGGGGCTAACAGTGGGGACTGCGTTTGGGTCACTAGAAGGGCTCAACGTGGTGCCTGACATAAAGCAAATGATCCACATATGCACACTGTTGTACCCAGAGGGAAGGACAGTGCTGGGAGAGAAACCTGAATATGAACAACTGCATCAATTCAAAGGAATACGATTGTCGTCACGCATCCCACACCCACCTTTGCCGATTTCTACTTCTCGCCTACTGAAACCCTGTTATCAGAGTATTTCCTTTCCCTCTACCACCTCTTTTCCTTTGTAAGTGCTGTTTTGCATAACTGGAGATTCCCTCTCCATCATCCTCTCTCTTCACTCCCCACCCTCTGCGGTAGCTCTCAAGTCTGTCTCCCGAAAGAATAGCCTGCAGGGCACTGATGTTCAGAGATTCTGATTTAGTTGGTCAAAGTGGGGCCCTGGTAATAAACTCCTGGACCATTATGTCCACAACTGATGAATCTAGAAGGCTCTCCAGGGTTTCTCCTGATGCCTCCAAAACAGAGAGAAGAACTTCGTAGTATCAGGATCTGAGACCTCCACAATGAAAGCTACCTTGTTCTTGGAGACCACATGAGTGTCCGGGCCTTTTGATCAAAACAGAAGGACAAAGCACTTTTTCCAAGGAATGAACTAAGATATGAACACTTAGACCAAATTCTCTTTCCTATTCCCAAACAAACGCCCCCATCTTTAAGTGCTGAGCTCCTGAGGCCATGACAAGGGCATCAACACTTAGTAAGTCAGCTGACAAAACCATCTGCTTTTATGCATCACCTCCTTTTGCCTGAGCCAGATCAATACCTTTTCTCAGAGTTTCCAGAATACTGGTCCACCCAAACCCAAAGAGAAGCTGAGGAAATTTTATCTGAAAGGGACAACCGAAGTCAATTCTCCATCCTTTTTCTAATATGAAGGTATTTGAAACTTCTAGAAATTCTACCTACTAGTGTTGGAACTCTGCTTTATTAATCCTGGTTCTCCTCTGCTCCACTCCACTGTTCAATCCACCACAGTCATCTTCCAGAAGGCTAGAAATGTTTAGTTTGGCTCCACTTCCTCCAGGGAGCACCCCAGGCCTACCACTGATAGCCCTTCATCTCCCCAGCACTGTCCCACAAGCCATCTGTCTACATTCTGGTAGTGCCTTATCTACGTGCCTAATGTGACTGCACTGAGAATTCTAGACACTGTAAATCACCTAACCTGAAAGTGAGCCCTCTGAAGCAGAGAGGGCACATTTATCACCACTCCAGGAACCAGCACTCAGTAACTGCCTAATGCATATTTCTGTTAAAAACTATGAAGAAATGAAAACCCTCTAAGCCAGAGGTTCTTAACCTTTGAAACTTCCAGAGGTGCTTTACATCATTTCTCTTTGGTTTACTTTTTTTTTTAACTAGTGTTCATTCACTTATTTTTTTTTTTTACCATTTTAACTACAAACATATCAAACCACCAATCGGAGCTGCTGAGAAAATTAGTACCGCCTAAATTGCTATGAATTCCAAACAAAAGCAAAAACCAACAAAAAAAACAAAAAAACAAAAAAACACACACACTGATGTTTTAGTTAGCTGTATATCAGCATGTTAGTAAAATCATGTAACTTTCTAAAATATTTTTCAAAACTTAAAACTCTCAAATGAATTGGAAGTGACTACCCCCAACACTTCTACTGAGGGGACAATGTGACATACATCAAGGGCCTTGAAAATGGCAGTGATTTAGCCCACTGATTCTACTCTGGAGAATTTTATCTTAAGAAAATATAAAATACAAAATGCATTTTCTAGGGGCGCCTGGGTGGCTCAGTTGGTTAAGCGACTGCCTTCGGCTCAGGTCATGATCCTGGAGTCCCGGGATCGAGTCCCACATCGGGCTCCCTGCTCGGCGGGGAGTCTGCTTCTCCCTCTGACCCTCCTCCCTCTCATGCTCTCTGTCTCTCATTCTCTCCCTCGCAAATAAATAAAATCTTAAAAAAAAAAAAAAATGCATTTTCTACATAAAGCACGTTATTGAAGAGTAATTTATACTAGTGCAAAGTGGGAAAATTGGGGATGGTTAAATAAGTTATGCAAGCAAGAGCCAAACAATGGAACACCATGAAGCTCATTAAAATGAAGCTTATACAACTGGGTGGTGGACTTAAAGAGGGCACATGATGCAGTGAGCACTGGGTGTTCTAGAAGACTGATGAATCACTGAACTCTACCTCTGAAACTAATACTACACTATGTGTTAATTAATTGAATTTAAATAAATTTTTTTTAAAAAGAAGTTTATACAGTGTTCTTTAAAGCACAGGAATACACTTAAGTGATAATAAGTCAATGGGGGGGGGGGCGCACCTGACTGGCTCAGTTGGTAGAGCAAGAGACTCGATCTCAGGGTCATGAGTTCAAGCCCCATGTTGGCCACAGAGTTTGTTTTTTTTTTTTTTTAATTAATTAATTTATTTATTTATGGAAGTGAATGAAGTAGGATAAATATTATCTGCACAATAAGTGTGCGGATAATATTCACAGAAAATAGATAAGTGTACAGATAATACCTCACACAAAATAAAATTTTAAAAAATGAAATCCACTGAAATTTCAAGAGTGATTGTTTCCAAGTGGTGGTATTAGGAGAGATTTTTCCATCATCTTAACTCCTCTGAGTTCAAATGTTACACAATAAAGATTGCTTTTATAATTAGAAAATCAAAAGATTAAAACACAAAACAGCAAAAGACTCATCTATTCCCATGTCCAAACAACTTCCAAGAGACAGTATTCACAGACTTGTCGAGAAAACTCAAAATAATGGACTAAAACTCATTTTTTAAACAAATTCCCAGTAGTTTTTCATCCTCTTCCTCTGTTCACTGTTAGATAGAATATCAAGTTTGTACAGTTTCTCTTTTTAGATCAACTCCAAGTACCACCCTCCAGAGAAATAGGTGTACTGTGCCAACCCTAAGGAGGAAAAATATTCCAAAGTCCCTTTTGAAAAAGTGCAAGAAAGGTCTGGGCTGGTGTGACCAGACCAGCTATCCCCACCTCCACTGTCCTATTAGGAGAAAGGCTGTTTTTGGCAAAAAGCTAAACCACTGTGTTTCGAAGACCCAGTGATGTTGATATTTTTGGTAGAGAAATGACCTTGAATGATGACCTGTTTCTAACCTAGACTCTTGCTACAGAAGACTCTATAGTTCGATAAAAAGTCGATGGGCTTTGTCATCAGGCACCTCTATTTCCTATCTCACCACGGTCACTTACTAGGGTTGCGACTTTCGTAAGTTAACTTCCCTAAGCTTCCTGTAAAACAGGGGTAATAATCCCCACCCGAAGGACTGCAGTGAGCAGTCAGTAAGCGAACAGAAGTGGAGCACCTACACAGTAACTGGCACATACCAAGCATTCTTAATGACAGCTTTTTACTCTTACGGCTGATCTCCGGGCTCATTTTACTATCTCATCTGAAATGGTGCCCTTTGCAAAACACAGTAAGAATATTTAAATCCTGTAGCTTGGACAGGCCAACTCTGAAGGCACTTATGTCAGTATCTTAACTGAGGCCCATCTCGAAATTCCTAACAAAGGCCTTTTAGTAACAGGAAATCTGGCCAAGACCTCAGAAAGCCTAAATACAGAATCTGGGTCTTAAACTTCATCATTCAGAAGGAGAGGGACCAAAGCACATGGAGCTTTGGAGTTGTGACCTCATAGATAAACACAACACAACCCATTACACCAGGTGTTTGACTCTAGACAAGTAGTTAATCCCTGTGAACACTAGCTCCTTCTACAGAGAATGGGAAGAATAGTAATTAGAGCTGATATGAGATTTTTTTTAAAATAGCTTATGTAAAGTATCTGCACATCACAGGTGATTAAAATATAGAAGTTCTTCTTGTCATACATTTAATATCAACTTCCGGTACTTCATGTCATCAGTGTTCATCAGTTGAGGGAAGGGGGAACCTCAAAGCACAGAGAACCACTCTGACCCTCCGTCAGTACTTACGTCGGCAGACCTTACAGCACTGGCCAGCAATGTGCACAGGGAGGGAGTCTGGGGAGCAACTGAGAGGGGGACAGGACATCCTCCGACATTCGACAGCACCACTCTGAGGAAGGAAGGACAGGGAAAAGAATCTCAGAAGTGCCCTTTGAAATTTCTCTTTGTGGCAAAAGCACACATCTCATCTCAGAAACCTCATCGGGGAAAGAGAAGCAGTGTGAGGAATTCCCAGTCTACTCCAGGATCACAAATGAAGTATTTTCTCCAGCACAGATGAACCTGTGCCACCTCAATTACTTTTCTGATATACATCACTGGCTTCATTCCACCTGCCCATGTGGGCTAAGTAGATTAGGCAGAAAACAAAAGCCTATTTTTACAAGAACATAAATAACACATTTTGCAGACCGTGCCAATCATTATTGAGGCTCTAACAATCCATTTTGTATTTTCCCCAAACAAAAGCATTCTTCAGATATTTATCAAATAATTTCAACTGCACAGCACAGAGTTCACATACTAATTTTGGGGGTGCTCTTGAATTCTCTGAAACAGATGGAATATACTAATGATGGATACCCTGGAAGTCAGGGCAGGGGGTGGAGGTGGGTCTTGCAAGTCTCTGAAACAGATGACAGATACCTTGTAAATTGTAATAAAAACATCTAGAAACTAATTAATTATACCCCCTTTTAAAATGTATTCTAGCAGTGAAAAGTTGTGAATGAAGCTAACCGTTAGGTTGCTTGAAAAATCACAGGAGTCCCTTCTTCCCTCTGATACTCTCAATCCTCAAACTCCACACAGTAAGTTTGTTAGTAACAAGGTTAGCTCCTATTAGAGTGTGCTGTCAAATAGAAGCAGATTTTAATTTCCAAGTATTTAGAGATGAAATGACACTCTTCCAGGTTCCCCTCACAATTGTTCAGGTTGCTAGGCAGAAGTTTAGTAAAAGGATCATAGGGACTTCCTAAAGTCAGCATTGTATATTGCAAGACCAGATTATACAATAAGTAGTGAAAATGCCCCCTTACAACTCTTTTTATTTACAAAGAGGCTTACTTTGCAAGTGCAGTTCCGGCAGTGATCCCCGTCAACCCAGGAGTCTTGATCTCTATAGAGAAGTCCACTCACTTGACAGGTCTTCTCGCAGTGACAGTTTTCCAACTGACTAAGTCTCGTCTCTGCATAATTTAACTGCAAATAAGAGTTACTAGGTGTAATTACTTTCATTCAGTTGCATTGTCCTAACAAAGCTAAAAGCAACGAGAAAAAAAAAAAAATCCGAGGAGGAGGAGGAGGAAAAAAGTGCTCAGAGCAGCTGACTTATTCTTAGCCAGATTATTAAAAAAAACAAAACAAAACACAATGAGGTGGAATCATTCTATACTGAAGACATATTGGCTCCCATGGTCTAATGAGCACCAAATGAGACATTAAACTGTATCTCAGGGACCTCATGGGTGTACATAAACATGTGTGCTTCCAGCTCAAGCCCACACAGAAACAGTCATAATGAATGAGTTCTCAAGGACTCATTACAATATTTACAGGAGACCTCATCAGCACCTCTGATGCACTCACATTTACCTCCCACCATTCTCTCCGTGTTCGCACACTAACCCGAGCACCACGGTTTTCAGGCTGGGAAGTCACGGCTTCCTCCCTTCTGAAAAATTCCTGGGAGCTGGGGCCAGGAAAAGGGAAATGCGTACAAGGATATAGTTTCTCCCCTGCCTGATCAGGATCCCCCAGAATGAATGCCCCAGGAATCCACTTTGGTGTTCAAAGATAAGGAGAGGAAACCAAACCCCTAGGTGAGATCAGGATTTGAGAGAGAAACTTGTTTCATTTTCCTAGGTCCTCCAGCTATTATCAGTTATCACAGAACCTCAGAGTCTCTGACTTGAAAAGGGTTATAAAGTTTGAATGTCATGACAAGTAACCCCCTTCCAGTGATTTACCAGCCTTTCTTTGCATGTCTACAGCGGCAGGACGCTACCTTTAAAAACTTTTTTTGGTTAGCTCTGGATGTTTGAAACCCCTTTCTTGGTGTGAGCTGTGAAATCTCTCCCTGCTTTTCCTATCAGACCTAGTTTTGCCTGGTAACCCGTCCTAAGCAATCTACTCTCTTCCAACATCTGAGGTTAGCCCGTCTTCACATCTGCTCTCGACCACACTCAGCACCACCGGTTCACCGAAGAGGTCATCACGGTAGGAGTCCAATCCTCTCTCCTGGTCACTTTCCAGGCCGCTACTGAGGTTGCCTTCAAACATATGGTACAAAAAAAATTCAACTCTGATAGAATCTCACACACACTCAAGTGTAATTCAATCCAATAGCAGTATTATCATTTTCCCCTTTTCTTTAGACTGCCTTGATTGAAAAACAAATACTACTTTCCAAAAGTCCAAGTAGTTTCTATTTTCTTTCTCGACCACACTTACACCTCTGTGTCTTCAGTATTTTCCCCACATAGATCAAGCCCATCTATGATCCAAGTAAGACTATTTCAAGCCAATATTTAGATATAATGGTTGAATATGGGTTGAGGACTCCCAAAATCTTTCTATGCTAACTATGGTTCCATTCCTTACATGTTCCTCTCAATGACTCCTACCGGCACTGCTGAGCACCATTCTCTAAAAATGGAATCCACATGCAAGTCCAAACTTGGCTTTGGTTATTTATTTCATTCTCTTCCTCCCAAAGTTTAGAATCTCTCAAGAAAAATAGTTCCTATCTGCCTTTTGTAGGCAGTACCAATGGGCAGGTAAAAAAGCAAATAGGACGCTAGACAAACCACATGCACCATCATCAGCCCCCAGAAAAGGCGGAGTTAACTATGCCTAAAATATTAGCTTCCTAGGACCCCTCCCATATGCACAATCTTCCAAAAATTCAGATCCATGTAAAGTTCTAGCTTAATTAGTTTCTAGAATCCATGCTAATTAATTTCTTTGGGAATTCTTTAGGGAACACATTAAATACACTTCTTAGAATTTGGTGAGGTCAAGTGAGTAAAACCACATATAGGTAAGAGGCAGCAAGAAGTGACAACTTATTGCACATTACCTTTACTTCATGTCTATAGCCCCTGTAGTTCCTACAAAAGGGTAGTGATTGACGGATGACCTGGGGTTGAAAAAGAGTTCAACTAGACCTGCATCCCTCCTAAAAGTGGCTGAGAACAGTGTATTTGTGAAAAGAAATGAACCTCACTCTGAAAATCTGGAAAGATCTACTGCCTGCACCACTCCCAGAAACTTCTTAAAGACTAAATGACCCAAAAGGCAATTCTGTGACTGCCCAAGTTTCCTGAAAACCCAGGAATTTGCCTAAAAAGCAGTATTGTCAATTTCCCATACTGTCCAACAAAACTGAGCTACCTGCAAAACTCAATACCAAGAAAACCTCAGTTTTAATGAAAGCTATTCTCAGGACAGATATTTTGTATTTTTTAATATATTTAGCCTTTTCTGACAACACTGAAAAGCCCTAATCTCTGTAATAAGAGCACATGAGACAGACACAAAAGCAAAGACATATTAAGGCAAAAAGCTAATTTTTCAAAGACACTTAATATGTAACTATACCTTCCTTTTCATCCCCTGCTAAATACTAGAATAAAAGGAGAAAAACAACTCTGAACCAAAAAATGAATTACAATTTTTCATTGGTATTAGCATGCTGATTTTACCCAAATTCATTTTCAAAAGCTATTTCTATACCACCTGCCATTCCCTCCAAGAATGCCTACAGATCCAAAATAGATCCAGTAGCAAATCTACATCTCTATTCTTACCTTTGTTCATGCATTTATCTAAGCAACCATGGACAGAATCATTTATTCTTAACTCTACACATTCGAAGACAGACATCAGAGGCCTTTTTCACAGTAAGAGGTCAACAAATGGATGAGTACATTAGTCATGCAATGGGGTGCACTTTTCTTTCTTTGAAATACTATTTATTTGGCATTTGCTACATTGAAGGGAAAAAAATCTTTTATTGTGTTAAACCTTTAAGCTTAACTGGAAAAATCACTATTGAGCTTGCAACAATGAAAATCTCAAAATTAAATATGTTACAAGATGAAATGCCACTCCAAGTGCTGCTTGATTTGCATAAATAGATTTGTCAAAGATTTGAATAGAAGTAATCAAATTCCCAGTCCAGCATCTCTTCTTCCTGAACTTAAAGGCAGAATGCAATTACAGGACAGGTGGGACACAAGAGAAAGACGGGTCCCGACCTCATCACCATGTACCTGGCCAGCAATGGGACTGTTCCCACAATGTCAAGACTACCTGAGAGAACTTCCAGAGTAAGCCAGGGATCCGTGGTCTCTTGTAGATGGCTTAGGGAAAGTGACAGAAGACACCTTCCCTCCTTCCCTGTACCTCCTCTACCTTGAAAAAGGTTCATTTTGCCAGAATGCCAGGATTCTTCAAAGAGGGCTCTTATACACCCGGACCTGTCACCTGAAGATACATGCAAACTGCTCCCACGATATGTCCCATATTCAGCAAGAGCATAGTCATTCTCCAGCAGCCCCTGTCCTGAAGAGAGAAAAGAAACAGCAAGCCCTCCTGGGCAGACCCCTGGGCTCATCTGGTGTCGCAGCTGTTTGATGTGATTATGGCTACCAACTCCTGTCCAGCTTGTGCACTGGGCTTGCTCTCTGGTAGGATTCTATGGCTTTCCACTAGGACACCATGTAAGGACATTTTGCTGCTTTCCAAGACCTCCTGGCACCTCCCTCTAAGACCAGGAACCTGATAGCGACTCACAGCTATTGCCAGGCTTTGTGATGCCAAGCCACTAGGCAAGGTGTCCATTTTCTTAGTGACTATCTTCCCCCCATGGCTGCCTATTTTTTCCCTAGGTTTAACATAAAATGAACAACTACAGCTTATTGAGTACCTACTGTGTGCCATCCACCAAACCAGACCTGTAAGTCTCACTTGCCTGGTCTCATGGGATCTTCATAAAACCACAATTAATGGTCACCCTTTTAAATATGGGAAAACGGCAACTGGGAAAAGGTCAATGAGCCTCCAAGCTCCCACTTTGATGGCTGTGCAGGGGAGAGAAGTTAGGGAGCAGGGTCTGCCCATGTTGGGAGGTCTTAAAGGGAACTCCTACACAAAGATGTGGCCCCAAAGGCCTGTGTCCTCAGTTTGAGAGTACACATAAAGTAAACAATGTTTGCACGAAGCACAGAAAAAGACCTTCCTGTTCAGACCTTGGCACAGTCAAGAGGGAAATACCTTCCTTGATAATTCTTAAAGAATTCTTGGCTGAGAATTCACCTGGTCTATCCTAGGTTTGCAATGTGATTCTGAGCAGCCTCTAAGATCTGAAAACCTTTAAGGGAATATAAGATGGCCCTGCGTGGTCCTGCCAGAAACACGGAGCATGGGAACCCAGGACTCAACATCAACAGATTTCCAAGGAAAACAATGGACTATAACCAAAAGGGTAAGTTTAGGAGCTTTGCTCTTACCCTGACTTTTCCCCTCCAAAAGCTACTACAAGCTCTACGCTCATGTTTCTCTCCCAACAGGTACCATCAGAACACACATTCCTCTCTTCCATTTTGCCCATTGTTCTTACCAATCTCTATCCCCACATTGGTAGCGGCCAACCTGCCTCTCTCCATCAGTCATTCCTACTTGACATCTTTTGTTTCTCTTTCCAATCCTCCCTTCTCCAACTACAGACATTCTTAGTCATGATGCAGCTTTCAGAATCTGAGCCTGAGTCCCAGCTCTGCCATCCATTGTCTTGGGAAAAGTTAACATAACATTCCTGGAATTGAGTCTTCTCATCTGGAAAGCGGGCTAATAAATCAACCCCAACTCACAGGACTGTTGTGAGGATTAAAGTGATAAGAAATACAAAACATTTAAGCACTGTAACTAACACACAACAAATACTCAATAAATATTACCTCTTATGACTGACTTTCCAGCTTTTTCTAAATTAGGGGTTGACAAATTAGGGCCCATGGACCAAATCTGGCCACCCACTCATTTTCCTCCAGCCTATCAGCTAAGAAAGACTTTTACATTTTTCAAGAGTTATATTTTAAGTGATTATATTTAAGTAAATATGTACATATTTTCTATTTTGCCTCTTGGCCTGCAGAGCCTAAAATTAACTAGCTAATCCTTTCCAGAAAAAGTTTACCAGCGCTCCTTTTCTAGATTATTGTAGATTTCAAAATTTTGCAGTGAAAATGGAAGTTCTCAGTTTTCTAATTATAATTCTATTCACGGTTTGGAAGAAACAGACTTATAAATCTTCCAAAGCACCAGAGGCGGGGTTTAGAAGGTGGATGAAACCATTTTCTGCTTGCAATTGCCCACAATTAGATATCTACTGCCTCACAAATGCCCATTTTACATAATAATGTTTGGAGGACCGAACCCAATGTGGTTCCTAGATAATGTATGGCTAAAAAGAGAAAAATGACATTCTCTGAAGAAGGAAAGAACAAGAAAGAAAGGAGCATCCTTAAAGCTGGGGAACCACAATCACCTGAGACTAAGACATGTTTCTCGTTTCAAAACTTTGGTAGCAAGCTAAAATATAATTAACACTATTGAGATCAAGCTGCTCCAGACGAAATAAAAAATACAAGTCTCTATATGCCACAAGCTGGGAAGGCAAATAGTTGGCTGCATTTCACATTTCCACTGTACTCTGAGCTGAAAAGCTAATGCTTCAGCTCTCAAGTCTCAGGGTTTCTAACAAAAGTGTTCTGTCTCTCCTTTCCAGACAAAGGATGACTTGGCCAAAAACCTAGTTTGAAAGAGAAACCTTACCTTCGGTAGCACAACCGATGGGTCCAAAACACAGCCCTGCCTCCCAAACACTTACCTACCCACCAATTTTTTTTTTCCACGTGCCATGGCTGATGGCTGGGAGCACTCATAGCCGCAGGTGGGAATAGGATTAATGTATCATTTTCACTGTTATTAAAATTCTTCCTTTCACAGAGTATAATGTCTCTTAGGCCCAACCTAATTCCTTCTTCACCCTAGGCTGGGACTCACGTCCACGACTGATTGGTATCATAACAACAGCATTAGACACATTTTCTCTTTATTCAGTGCCTTTCAATACAGGGCTCAGGGCTTTTCATTATGAATCTAAACTTCACATATTAAAGCCTCTAATTGTCCACATTTTCAGCTATCTTCTGGAGCAGCAATCATGTCTCGTTCACTACCGACTCCTTTGTGTCTGACACAGCGCCTGGCCAACAGCAGATCCTCGGAAGATGCTTGTTAATTGGATGATGGAGAGAAGGAAAGGATGTACAACTATAAAACTGAATGTGTTAAAAGAGAAACTTTGCCTCCTCTACTATTTAACTCAAGACCAGTCCTGAAATGAATCACATCTTAGAAAAGTGACATAATGCCTTCTTGTGACAGCAATCTGTTCCTAACAATGGCTCTTTTGCCCCTTCTGATTATCGGCAATAATTCTTACACTCAAAACGCATTAGCTTAGAAGCAGCAGTGTCTCTGACCATGTACCATCTCACAGTGTTACTAGTTGAATGGCCAGTGGGCAAATCCCTTTTCCTCTCCCAAGGAATCTACAGTGATCTATACGGCCTCTTTCTTCCAAGCATTCTTCAAGTAAACATTTTGATATAGCCTAATAGCATCAAAGAAGTAAATGGTTATGTTTACTATAGGTAGTCCTATTTCAAGTAACAGTAAACCATTTTTTATAGTAACATATTGCAGATACCAAGGCTAAAAATGTTTCCATTATAGCATATCGCTTGAAATTCCAGGTAAGATGGAGAAAGACATGAAACATCACAAGTGAAATTTAGATACCTACTTTTGCAGTCATCTTGGCCAAAAGCTCTTGCAAATCCATTATTCCTTGCACCAGGCTTAAGAAATCACTGCAAGTTGGACAAGCTCAATAGAGAAAATATAAGAAATGTTGATACAGTGCTAAAACAATAAAGAAATTCTTACAACAGTAGTTGCTTGGCTATGTTGAAGGGTTTTTGCTTTTCTGGCTAAGTATTACTTTACAATTGGAGTGAAATCACCCAGGATTTCAAGTCTTGGTCTTTTCCTTTTATTAATAGGAGGAAAGAAAGGAATAGGAAAAAAGGACTATTAACTGAAAAGGCAATAGGACATTTTTTAAATTAAAATTAAACCCTTGTCTTTATTGAGAGGTAACTGTAAAAATGTGAATCGTTATATAGAAGAGGAGAAACTCAACACACACCTAAGCCAAGCAATTTAAATAAATGTTTACGATTTATACTACCATATTAAACCTATCTTCCTGCATCAATCTACAGAACCCAAACTTTTAATGTAGTCTTTTTCTTACCTTCCAGTGGTAATTCTATAAACACATAAGCTTTTTAAAAATTCAAAGACACAGAAGTATATAGTATAGATAATTAATTATCTCCCTATCCCCACTACCTGAGAAGTCAACAGTTTTTATGCTTCCGGCAACATGTTTATTACCAATAAGTTACATAGTAATAGAAATTTATAAATGCTTCAAATTGCTACTTACTGCGATTCAGATTCGGACATTGAGTTATGTATCCATTTGGCATAAGGATGATTTTCCCATCTTGGATGATTCCCTTGATAACAGAAGAGAGAGGTGGTGATCAAGATTATAGTCACCGGTTCCAATGGCCCCTGTGCAGTCACATCTCTGTGCAGGGCACTTTTTTTTTTTTTTTTAAACAACACTGGTATCCTCACTCAAAACATAAGTTTGCCTGAGTCCCCAGTGAACTACTCCAAACCATCCTCCTGCGGAAATCTTGAAAAGTACATTCATCTTGAGAAAGCTATCGACAGATACCACTGGTGGATGCTAATGACATTGTAACAGGAAGGATCTACCAGTAAATGTTCTTCAACTACTGAACCAAAAAGGCACTGATGAAACAAAAATTTCCTCAATGCCTTAGTCATCCTGGAACATTAAATTTTGCAGACTTAGGTGATTTTTTTAAGCGAGAGAGAAGAGACAATACAAATATATTAAAGTCTGATTGAGTAGAGGAAATAAAATGAGACATGGAGAGAATTGTATACAATCTTTGCTCTCTGAGTAACATGAGTGTTTATTGGTGAGTCTTAAAACTTGCTCAACATCTCACTGTGAGTAAAAGGGGTTCTTTTTCATTCTATAACTTAGTGTGGAAGAACAGCCCTGATCTAAGAAAGTCATTGAGACTGCCATCTTGCAATGACAATATTGACTTGGCTTTTGCATTTTTTAACTTGAATATCAAGTTTTTGGTTTTAGGGATTTTTTTCCTTCTTGATTTGACAGAAGAGATATTACAAAACAGATGGAAGATGCGGAAGCCAGTTCAGAATATTGAGCTTAATCTGTAAATAAAATATAGGCCTAAGATCATGCTGCAAGTCTTCCAGAGGAGGTAACATTTATGTGCTCATCTTCTAAAAAGAAGGTAATCAACAAATGCTGTTTTGTTTTATTTCAAAATGAAATATGAATTGGAAACGTTAATAGAAATAACAGGATCATAGGACCTCTTTCTCAGAATTGGATACATTAACTTCTTCCTCTTTGAGAATGATGCAGTATTTGTGAATTTAAGAGGAGACAGCCTCTCCATGGGGAGGAAGCCCCTACCACTGCTCCTCAATATGAATTCATAATCTTTTATAGGGCAATTCCAGAGAGCAATTAATGGAGCACCATCTAAGTCGATCAGCTTCTTCCTGGCACAAAGCTGCTCAGTTTCTCAAAGCAAGTTCATGCCTTTGAGTGCCCAGGGCACCTTTCAAGCACATTTGAGAAATATGAGAAAAACAGGGGATTGGAAGTCAGATCTGGGCTCAAGGTCTGAATCCATCTCAAGCTAACTGAGTGAACTTGAAACAGTCAGCCAACCATCTTCTCTGAGCTTCAGTTGCTTCCTCTGGAAAAAAGGCTGGACGCAAAAGCTAAAGATCCTTCCAGCACTCAAGTTCTGGGTCAGCAAAACAGGCATTCAAACCAAGACTGTCACAAGTTAGATTTCTGTGCTCTACCTTTTAAGTTAAACAAAAAATTAGACAAAGCTGTAGGTTTCCATCAAAGACCATTATAGAGAACGGAGAGACATATCAGAAAACATCTGTCTGATCTGAATAGATTGAATATGGGTGAATTCATAGTAACCAACTATCCCAGGTCTGCTCAGGATTTAGAGTTTCCCAGGACCTAGGACTTCCAGTGCTAATACAGACTCACAGGCACACAGGGACAGCTAATCACCCTAGGAGATGTGCAAGTGGAGAAAGCATATATACCAGAAAAAAATCAGGTCCATCTATTACCTGTTCATCAGAAAAGCCTAAATCATTACCATTTTTAATCAGCCAGGGAAATGGCACTCAAACCCAGAGAATACTAGTCACAGTATTGATTCCTTTCTAAAAATGAATGGAAAATCCGTTTGAAAAGGATATCCCTTCTATTCACTCAGTGGCAACATAATTTAGTACATATCAGTTTTCCTTTTCCTATTTTTAAAGGTGACTACTGATTTTTAGTTACATTGTAAATTACAAATTGCCTCTCCCACACTTTCCTTCCACCTGCCCCCATCATCACTTCTGCCTTTCTACTTTTAATCTGAGCCACACAGGGGTGTTACACAGATCATTAGGTGAAGTTCAATGATGTCGACTTGAACACAAACAGAAATAAGAGCTGACAGCTTCTCAATGCCCATTAACACCAAAACTCAACTCAAAACTTGGCGTTTGTTTCTGAGGAAAGGGCATGGGGGTCAGCCCACATACTGTTCTTGCCAAATAAATCAAGATGGTGATGTAATTTATTTGAACGGATGTAATTCCATGTTAGACTAAAAGAAGGATGGCCATACACCGTACAATACCAGCTGTAACCCAAAGAGGTCTGAGTGTGTGTGTGATACACATATGTACACACATACACATGCGTATATATCCTAGCACCTTCCCCCAGAACAGGAACCAGAAGGTTTTGCACTGAATTGCCATATGAACTCTTCTGTACCCGGACCTTTGTCAAAAGCAGCATTTGCTATGCATGTAGTTTTCTTTAGAAAATGAAAGGCGTTTTCTAAAGTATAAACCTATATAGAAGCTCACTCTTATTTCTCCCAGCGAAGTCATCTAGGACAATTTCTACTGATGATAATGTTCCTTCAAGCCCTGCAACTCGACCAAAGATGAAATTAGAATAACAAGAATTTCTATTTGTTCTTTTTTAACTTTAAATGTATCTACACTTACCTGAAAAATGCAATTCTTGCAGGACATTTATTAGCCGGCCTCGCCTGATCTCATTTTTTCAGACTCATGCTGTATTTCTCATCATTAATCACAGCACTGCTTCCCAAACTTTGAGTTTCTTAGGAATCACCTTGAGTAAACACCTCGAGTTGGAGTGTTAACATTCAGATTCCTGGGTCATCCCTCAAATTCTGTTTCAGGAAGGTTGAGTGGGCCCAGGAAACTTCATTAAAAGCTATCCAAGAGGATTCTGATGAAAAGTCAAAGAGTCCCACTTTAAAAGACCCTGCTCTCTTGTCAATCATTTGTGGGTTTTCTTTTGGGAGAGGGGGAGGAACAGGAGGCTTTACTCATTAAAAGTTCATAGTGGTGAAAACAGCATCACCCAAATCCTAATATAGGAATAAAATCTCAGTGATTTGGAGCTGAGTTGCAAACAACAGAATTACTAGATTATAGACACCATGAAGGCAAAGTCATATTTTCATCTCAGTGTCCCCTGCAGCTTCTATTGTAGTATATTTCACATAGCAGGCACAATAAATACTTGAAAAGCATGAAATTCCTGAAAACTGTTAATTATAGAATACTGAGCACTATCATTTTCAGAGCTGGTAGAGTCTGTAAAGATCGTGTAGGATATCAGTTTTTAAAGTAGGGGTACATAGAATTTTAGAGGAGGCTGGGGAGAACATCAGATATATTTTGAAAAAGCTTCCAAGGTGATTTTGATACACCCAATGAGAGCTACTGATCCAGGGCCAGATCACCAGTCATTTGACCTACAAAAAAACTAAGGCTTTGGCAACTTAAGTAGCTTTCCAAAAGGACACCTTAATCTTAGGCCATTAACTACAGGTCTACTAACTCCAAAACCAGCACGAAGCTACTCCAACATGGTTTAAGGAGAAAATAGATCATCTGAGAAAGTCTCATAGTTACATGAGCTAACAAGATGTAGCTAGAACAAGTCCTGTGGTCAAAATGAGGTTCTATCTTAATTGCTTTAACAGATAGATACTTAATCAACCCAACATAAATTATCTGTATTAGATACTAACAATTTGCTGAAATAGTGTTTTAGTGCTGGCAAACAAGAGATCCTTTTAGGTAGCTTAATATTCTCCCCTGCAATCTTATTTACACTATTAGTCTGCTGAACAATCCGTTTTCTCATCGTTCCTGCAATGCTAACCCTCAGCCAAGCTGAGCATCTAAATAAATCCCCGAAGTGCAAAGCCCAAATTAATAAACTTTTACTATTAGTACAGGTGGAGCGGGGGGAAAATGGGTACATTTTTTCCTTTGTTGAATCCACCTGTTACCAGCCTCTACTTCCTGCACTCAGCTCACCAAGCACTGCGAAATAGATGTGCACCAGGTAGGTCGTACATTGGGAGTATTTGTTTGGGGAACTAATGCCCATTATTTCCATTGTTCCAAGAACCTTTCTCATTCCACAGTAAGAAATACACAAAGATGCAATAAAGATTAGAAAAATCATACCATTAGGACCCTCTTATGTATGGAATAACTAAGATTAGGCAAGCCCCTCTAACATTCAGAGCTTTCTGATACAAATAAAAGCAGCTTTGCCACCAAACAAATGCTAATTCATTTTTAAAGCTCTTATTTCCCTGCAGATCTCTGTTTACACTAAGAAAATGGTTCTCTGTTTCTGTATGCTAAAACACTGAAACAAATTGCTTTGAAAGGGAAAGGGGGTGGGGAAAGCTCCTGCTGGGCATGTAAATATATGGATGAAGATGTGTTCTGTTTATAAACTGGCAAGGACCCAAGCTTTAGCAACAGGCTAACAAAAAGACTTGAGAAACTCACAAGGAGGATTTTCAAACTGCAACCAATTATGGATTTCTGCCCTGAAGACAGTTAATAAAATATTCCAGCTTGCATAAAAGAAAGACACTTGTCGACTTCCATTACGATCAATAAAAACTGTCAGCTCATTAGCATATCATTAGCCGTCGTGCTGTTTCCAAAGTCTTAATGCACAGAAATATTAGTCTACAAATGTATAAGATTCCCCAGCTCTGTGACTTTGACTTTCTGCACGAAAGGAAAAATAAGAATTAGAGATGGAAGGAATCCTTTTCTATGTGCCTATAAACATATGTTTACCATCTGTGGAATTATGGGAACCAGCTGAGGTTTAAAAAAAAAAAAAAACAGCTGTGCCATAAAAAAAAAATTGTAACCAATTTCACTTCCCAGTGACAGCTCAACTGTTAAGGAGACAGTGATGTCCAGGTAAGGGAAAGGTTTCAGACCCAAATACACTGGACAGAGAGAGACAGACACAAAGAGGCTATCTTGGCCTCAGTGAATGGCTTTAGAATGGAAGTTATATAAGAACACTCAAACCACTCAAGCATCCTGTAACTCACTGTGATTCACCTAAACTTGTTCTTTCTTTACCCTCTGAAAAATCACAGCATCATCGGCTTGGAATCTATCAAAGGGAAACTGAGCAGTAGTCAATCACCTCAATGATGAAAACCTTTGACAATCAGAAGATTCAGATAAGCCTGTCACCACTGGTCAGCTATTTTCTCAGACAGCTGCTATTCTGAAGTGAAGAGATCCCCACCTTTTGTTCTGGGTCTCTGATGGGAATCACCCAATGCTAAAGGCTCACATGCCAGGCACCAAGCTTAATTCCCTCCCTCCGTCTTTAACCAGGAGCACATTTATTGTGCTATCCATAAAGGTCCATCAGGGCCCAGAAATTAGGTTTGACAAGTGAGCTGGCTTTTGCTTTTACTTTGCCTATGAAATAACATATTAATATTTAAAATAGAGAATGATGCTATTTTAACCTGAATACACATCATAAGCATATTTAGTTCTGGAGGGAGAAAGGCGGTGTGGTTCTTGGACCCAGGAGGCAGCTTCTCCAAGATAAATATTAAGAGCCTGAAGATATGCCAAGTCTCACTTAAGAGGTGCTTGCCTCTTTTGCAGGCAGAGTTTTGCAGCACTGGATGGATCCAGATAATTTCCATAAAGAGACACTGACGTATTTCCCCTACCCGTGTCATCTCACCAAAGGATGGCCAGAAGCGCACTGGCTGACATACAAAATTCTAAGAGGGAAAGGAGTTTCAAAAACTTCCTTAAAAAAAGCCATTTCTTGAGGCTCCTCTTTTTGGACAACAAGGAGAATCACATTGTTCCCCAGAGGAGCAGTGTGGAACTGCCAACCCCCTTCTGGGGCTTCTCACTGGTACCCCCTATTCTTTTTGGGGGGAGCTCCAGGGAAAGACAAGGTGTGTCTCCTCGGTGGGACATGGTGAAGTGAAATGTGTCCACCATCTAACACAGTGACTAGTACACAATAAGTAAGCCCCTAAAAAATATGCTGAATGTCTGAATGAATGAGCATAGACTCTGAAATTTAAGAAGAGCTAAGTTTAAATCCCATTTCTATCACTTACAAACTATGGGAGACTGACAAGTTGTTCAACCGCCAAGTCCCATTGCCTCATCTATACAAAAGGGACAATAGCTACCTCATTAGCACGCTCTGCGGGTGAAACCTCATTAATGGAGATAATCTATGTAGAGCCACACAAGATCTGGAACACAGGAAGCACTCAGTAATTGTCAGTATTCTTCTACCACTTGCAACCCACCTCTGCAGCAAAATGATTGTCCAAGTCTATGAACACTCCTTGTGTTTTCTGCCTCTATCAGGTACCTGGGCTCTTAAGGACAAGGTGCCTGACATCTACAAGGAATCACACGCTCAGCAAGCCAGATGGAGTAATAGGACTAACTGCTCTCCCCCTTTTCATCACAAACTCCCAACTGAAACAGAAGTCCCTCAAAGGCAGGAAAAGCACCAATAACTTCTACAAGGCAATGTTAAGCATATGGGGAGCATTAAATACATCCTGTCCAAGAAAGGGACAAGATGCATGTTGCAAACAGCTAGGTGTCAGGTGCTTTTAATATATATTCTTATATAATCTGCATTACCTTTGTGAGAGAACTTTGCCATTCCACCAATAAAATGACAGATTTGTCGCTGATATGTTCCATTTAAGAGTATACGGTCTGCGAACCACATACCTGGTACTATTCTAAGTACTTGCTGAACAACATAGACTCAGTTCTAACTCTGGTAAAGCTTACAATCTATAGAGTGTCCTCAATAATAAACACCCATATATAAGTTCAACTCAGGACCAACTACATAATTTGCCGAGTCCCTTGTTCAAAATATTATTGAAAAGTTGAAGATAGCAACAGCAGAGAACGAAGCTGATCACAGAGCCTTCTAAATTCAGCGCCCTGTGGCGCTGCACAAGTCCAGTGCCCATAAAGCCAGCCCTGCTTATACTGGGACCACACCAAGTGATGAAGGAAATGGAGGAGTCATAGTGGAAAAGCGTGTGGTAGAATGATTTCAAACGGATTTACCTCCCTGTATCCGTATTTTTCTTTCCACAGCTCAGACCAGTTAATTTCAACGGTCTTATCTTCAAGTCCTGTTCGAATCTGCTTTCTTCTAGTGAATTTTTTATTTCAGTTGTACTTCTCAGCTGTAGACTATCTGTCTGGTTCCTTTTTGTAATTCCTGTCCCTTCAAGGATATGCTCATTTAACTCATACCTAATTTTCCTAACTTCTTAGTTCTGCATCCATGTTTTTCCTTTAGCTCTTTGAGCACATTTAGTATAGTTGTTTTGAAATCTTACCTAGTAAGTCCAATGTCTGGGCTTCCTCAGGTATAGTTTTTGTCCATTGATTTTATTCCTGTGAATAGCAATACCTTACTGTTCATTTGCCTTGTGATTTTATTTGAACACTGGCTATTTGAATATTGTAGTGACTTGAGATCTAGAGATAGAATTCTCTCCCTTCCCCAGGGTTTCCTGGGTTTTTGTTTAGTTTTTCTTTATTGTTGAATGCTGTAGTAGTGCATTTGTTGAATGACTTTCCCAATTATTTTTACAGAGACTATATTCCTTGTCATATCTGGTCACTGAAATCTGTCAATCTATCCCTGAGCTTGTGTTCAGATGGTTTTTAGATAGATTTCCTTGAATGCCAGAGCGGGGGGGGGGCAAAGGTGAAAAGAGGGAGGGGAAGATGGAGAGAAGAGATGGAAAGAGGGAGGCAAATAGAAGGGAGGGACAGACAGAAAGAGGGAAGGCCAGAGGGAGAGAAATACTGGAAGCCTCCCTCCTTCAGTACTTAGCCACGCTTGCACTGATCCTGGGGATCATCCCAAAGACAAAGCTTAGGGTTTTTCTCTGGTCTTTTCTGAACATGCATCTTGCTTTGGGCATGCATGTGGGTTTTCTAAGCACGGGTGCTATTAAACGCCATAATTGCCCAAAGAATCTCTCCCCTCAGATTTCATCCTTGCTTAGGGGTCTATGTATGTCAACTGTACTGTTTTGCCCCACGTGACTGCAAAGTATTTGTCATATTTGCAATATTTTCAGGCAACACCTGCCACTTTCCTGACCTAGGAGAGTTGAGTTAGACAAGTGTCTTCTATCAGTCCTTCAGGCAGTCCTGGACAGAACAGACATACCAAATAATTTGCAGATAAGGTTTGCTCTGCTCCCTCCAGAAACAAGGACCACTGTCCCACACTGAGAACGTGGACTGACATCGAGACAGCCATTGAGCTAAGACCAGTATGAGGGAAGGGTAGGTAGAAATTCCACAAAGCTTTCCCACTACTTTAATGTTGCTTTTTTCTTGATTGAGAATTCACTTCGTTGCTATAAACCTTTGACTATTTTCCTAAATTTTGACAAAAGTTGGTTCTGACAATTCCTGCTTGTTTTTGATGTTTCTGTGGAGGGACAGAAGCTTGGAGCTAGCTGTCTGCTGTGCCATTTTGCCGGCATACAGCTACTTCTCTTTTAACAAGCCCTTCTGGAGACTCAGATACACTAAGTTGGAGAGCCCCTAATCTAAGAAGTCACTAACACAGAAACTAATTATCAACCATATATTATATTTCATGGATCTTTCTAGAGACCAAGTTAAAACTTAATCTAGACCATCAACACATGTCACTAGGTCAGAGCACTCATAATTGAGCCTTTGATCAAAATCAGTAAGAAAGTCCTTTAAAAATACACAAATTATTGGGCTCTACAGTTCACACTCAATGAGTAGTCAAAGTAGGCACAGGAATTTGAATTTTAAAATCTTCTAATGTGATTTTGAGGTCTTTCTGGGGTTGGAAACCCAGGCTACCCTTCATTACAGACCCAAGGCCCCCAAGAAAAGTGTAGCTTCACCAAGAAATAACTAGCTACAAAACTAGAAAGAGCATCAAATGTGAGCCAATTTGGAACTAAAACATCTTGGAAAAATTTGTTGAATCTTAGAAATATGGAAAATAAGGAAACATGGAAAAACCATGTGTGTATATATGGGTATGTACGGGTATGGATGTGTACATACACATACATACATATATACATGAATTACCACCCTGAAAATGACATGCTTGAGTATTTATGACAAAAGGATTAAAAGCCAAATAAAGCAAACACCTATAAATATACCACCCAGCTTAAGAACTAAAACATCACTATAGTTGAAGCCTTCTGAGTGTCCATCCCTAATTTCCATTCCTTCCTCAGAAGTAAACACTTGCGAATTTAGTGCTTATTCTCATGCATTTTTTTTACATATATGGATGTATAAATAATATATCGAAATGTTTTGTATTTTTTTAAAGATTTATTTTAGAAAGAGAGAGAGCACAAGTGGGGGGAGGGGCAGAGGGAGAAAGGAGAAAGCAGACTCCCCACTGAGTGGAGAGCCTGACCCAGGGCTTGATCTCGGACCCCAAGGTCATGACCTGAGCAGAAACCAAGAATCAGACACTTGACTGAGTCACCGAGGCACCTCCTGAAATGTTCTGCATCTTTCAATTATTTCATACCTTAGTTTTCTTTTTTTTTTTTTTTTTAAAGATTTTATTTATTTATTTGAGAGAGAGAATGAGAGACAGAAAGCACGAGAGGGAAGAGGGTCAGAGGGAGAAGCAGACCCCCCACTGAGCAGGGAGCCCGATGCGGGACTCGATCCCAGGACTCCAGGATCATGACCTGAGCCGAAGGCAGTCGCTTAACCAACTGAGCCACCCAGGCGCCCCTCATACCTTAGTTTTCTCCTGCAACTTTATTCAATTTCAGTTTTAGTGTTTATGATTCTACTACAGTTTAAACATTATCCTATTGGTAGACAACTTTTTCCCCACAGTTTTTGAAATTAAAAGTTCTTGTGATGATGACTGTACATTCTATCTTCTTGGGTATATGACTGAAAGTTTCTTCAATGTGTATAGAGGTTGCAGTCCTGTGTCATGAGATATACACACCTTAAATTTTATACAAAAACTCATTTCCCCTCTTAGTGGCTCTACCAATTCACGTTTCCACCACAGTGGCTCAATTAACCTCGCTCACACATAACATCATCAGATTTTCTTTTTCCCTTCTGCCAGGCTAATGGGTAAGAAATGGTATTTTGTAATGCTCTTAACTTGCATTTCCAAAATAACAAGTGAAATTGAATTCCTTTTAATAAATTCATTGGCTATTCCACTTTGGAAAACTGCCTTTTTATATAGTTTGCCTGATTTCTTATTCAGTTATGAGCTTCTTACTGATTTTAGCATTTCTTTAATGGATATTATTCTTTGCTCATTGATCTGGTTGCCAAGATCTTTGATAAACCTATTAAACTTGTTTTGTATATTAAATTTCTCAGTATTCTCTTCAACGGCTTTATAGTTACTATTGCTTAAATTCTTTTCTACCTTGACATCATAAACATATGCTTCCCATGTTGTCTTCTGAAACTCGCAAAGTTCACATTTAGGCATTTAATTCAATTGTAATCCTAATTGATTTTTGTGTATTGTTTCCAAATATATTAAAGCTTTTCCTGACACTATACACAAAAATCAGTTACATCAATTAGTATATACATGAAATATTCAAGTCAATAATTTTTCTAACCATTTATTGAGGACTACATCTTTTCCTCATAGATCAGGAATGCCACTTCAGTTATGTATCAAGTTTCCAAGTTTTTACATGTAGAGTCTCTTCCTGGCCTCTGCATGCTATTATTTTGGTTCATGTGCCAACCCTCGCATAAAGATCAAACTGTTGAGTGCTATCACCTTATATAATAAGCCTTCATATCTGAAAGAAAAAGTCATTCCTTTTACATCTTCAGAAATATTATTCTTGGTCTTTGCTCTTCCATATGAATTTTAAAATCAGCTTGCCAGTTTCATCAGAAAATAAAATCCTCTTGGGAATTTATTACAAGGTCATTCAATCAAGAAATCAATTTGGGAAGAAGTGAGATTTTTAAGCCTTCCTCTCCCACCTGCCCTCATTTAGGTCTTCTCTAATGATTTTTAATAAAGTTTTTAATTTGTTCCATAATGGTTATGCATCTATCTTGATTTGTTCGTAAGTGCTAATTTTTTTATATTATAAATGAAATATTCTATTTAACAGCACTTTTGTTGCTCCTTTTTTCAGCAATGCAACTGATTGCCTTTAATTTTTACATCCAGCACTCTTTCTGAACAACCTTAGTAATTCTAATAATTTGTGAATCCTATTTCCTTGTAGATAATTACGTAATTTGTAAAGAACTATATTTTTTATAGTCCTTAAGGTTTTGTTTTTTGGGGGTTTTTTTGTGTGGGGCTGGTTTGGGGTTTTTGTTTTTTTGTTTTTTCCCAGAAGGACCTATAGTACCATGTTGAAAATAAATTATGGTAATACAGTTTCTTGTTGGATTCCAGATTTTAACAGGAATTTTCTTAATATTTAAACCATAAATGATTTCTTTGTGTGTTTTATGCACACTTTCAAGTTTAATGAAATTTCCTTCTATTCCTATTTTGCTAAGAATTTATCATGAGTCAGTACTGAATTTATCTAGTGTTTTTTGTGCCTCTTTAGTTAACCATAAAAATAGATTTGCATTGTTGAAATAACCAACTTGGTCTCTCTCACATATGCAGATACACACAGCTAGATTTGGCTTGCCCCCTACCCTTTTTTTTTTTCCTTAAAATTTTTAATCTAATCTGTGTTCAATAGTACATTGGCTTATACAATTCTTTTCTTATAAAATCCATGTCCACTTTGGAAATCAAAGTGTTAGATAGTGTTCTCATTCATTCTCTTCTCCATAAGAATTTACGTAAGATTAGAATCATTTCCTTGGATGTGACAGAACTCCCCTGTAAAACTGTCTGAACCCAGTAGTTATTTGGTGGAGAGACATGGTAAATTGTGAAAAATGGTCACAATCCTTTGCTCTTTGCTGGATTGCTGCCCTGTGCATTGGGAATTTGTACTATTTCCCCTCAAAAAGATGGAAAATATTTCCCATACCCTTGAATCTGGCCTTTTAACTTGCATTGGTCAATATAATGCAGCAATATAACAATGTGTAAGTTGCAAGCCTCTGCTTCAAAAGACTGTGCATATTTCTGCTCCAGCTCCTGAAATCCTGATCAGCCACCATGTAAACAAGCTTGGGCTAGACTGCTAGAAAATAAGAGATCACATGACGCAGAGATGAGCCATCCCTGCAAAGTCCATTCCAGTCCAGCCAGCCCCCAGAAAACCAGCAGCTAACCAAAAATACATGAGTGAAGCCACTCAGAAGAGATGAATCATTCAGCTCAGCCCAGGCCAAAGTGCCAAAGCACAAAATTGTAAGCTGTTTCAAGCCATTAAGCTTTGAGTCCCTCTGTTATGCATTGAAAGCTAACTGATGGAGATTTCGTGTCATGAATCCTTTAGAATACCTTATTTTTCATTTCTAAAGTCCATTTTGATAATCCATATGTTTTTAGGAAATTGCCCATTTTTCTCTAATTTTCCATTTCAAAAAAAAATTAGTGATTACCATTTTAGCATTCATAGTATTTGGTTTATTATTTTTTTCTCATGTTTCTTGCTCAAACTTCAAATTTGTCTTTTCAAATAACCAAATTGTGTTTTTCTTGATCTTGTCTATCATATCCTACTCATTATTCTCATTTCTGTTCTTACATGCTAATGTTCTCATGCCTTTTACTTTCTTAGGTTTATTCTGATTTCCATTTGCTAACATCTTAAGTTGGCTGTTTTATTCTTTGAATTTCTTGCCTTTTCTGCCTTCATAGGATATATTTTCAATAGCTTCCATTCTAGAGCATGCCCTTTTACTCTTACATATTTTGAAAAAGAGAAAAAGTTGCAAATTGTAACATATTCCAATATATCAACCTTTTTCTTTTTAGTTACTGCTTTTATGTCTCATTTAAGAATTATTTTTCTTACATCAAGGTCATAAAGATATTTTCCTATGCTATCTTTTTAGGCTTTACTAGTTTACCTTTCAGATTTAGGTCTATAATCCCCTGGAATTGATTTTGCATGTCGTGTGCAATAGAGGTCAAGATTAGCTCTTTCCTCATAGGGATATTCAGTTGACCTAGGACCCTGTAGTGAAAAGACCATCCCTTCCAGAGTATTCTGTAATGCTGCAATTTGGACTTTCAGGTTATATATTAGGTGTATGCCTCTTTTAAATGGTAATATTAAAAAATCTTAAATAAAAAACGGTAATATTATGTGGTAAATTTGGGGGCCTTGAAGTGTGATAATGCCAGAGCATTCTACAGCTTCCTTTAGTCTGGTCTGTTTCTTTTTTTTAACCACTTCACTATCAACACTTAGGAATCCTCTCTCGTTTTCAGTTTTTATTTAAGATTCCTTTATTCCTGCACCTCCTCAATTCGCTCTACCTTGGATTTGCCCTTTTCCTTTCCTACGAGGAAAGATTTGGCTTTTGTTCAAGGACCTTTCTACCGTCCTTGTCCAGTTTTAGTCTAGTGATAAGCACCTTGCTAGGGGAATGCCCACTGGGACAGTTGTGCCCTCTGCCTTCTCTGGCTGCACTCATTCAGTGTAGAGGACACATTTCTTCCTGTAAACCTGGATGACTTTGCCAGTTTGCTGACCTTCGTAGTGTCCTCACACAACCTGTCCCTCATCCTCCTTTCAGATGGGCACAGATCGCACTATCGTACTTCTGTCTCGGCTCTTTTGGAGGGAAGACATAACCTTACTGCGAATGTGGGAAGGTGCACTGTTACGGTTCTCACTCCAGTCAGAAGTCACAAAGGGACTGAACTTCATTTTGGCCAGTGGAGCTTCAGCAATGGCCGCAAAAGCAAAGATGGCATCTTTATTTTTAATTGTCTCAATATAAACAATATACATCAGGACTTAAGTTAGTATGAATCCAATACAGTACTCATACTTTTAACCATTAAGTGTAAATCACTTGATAGTAAATATTATGAACTGGAATTGTGTCTAACTTTTTCTCTTCTTGCTTATTTTGGGTTGATAGAACATTTTTTTTTTTTAAATCTCAAATACTTAAATCCAGAAGTAATATTTCTATTATTTTGATGTTAGTTTAAATTTTTAACATGTGAACTTAGTCTAAAGCTAGCCAATTTCTGTATTCATTTTTGGAATACAAGGCTTTAGAGTACTTTAAATCAGATAACCCCATCATCATTTTGTCTAATATTTTTAATTTTTTCCAAAATTGGTCATTATTTAATCAATGATTAAGGTTCATGTATATTCTCCATTCGTTCACCAATTCCCCTTGTATTTTATATTATATCTTTCTTCTAAGAAGTTTCTTTAATGAGGATCTCTTAGTCATAAAATTGAGAGTGTTGTCCATAAACTCTTATTTCATGTTCATGCTCAAATGATAATTAAGCTGGGTATATGCTACTACATTTGGGAGTTATTTTCCCTGAAAACTTTGAAAATATTTTTTTTTATTATCATTTAGCTTCTGCTTTTACTGATTAAAAGCCAGCTGTTCCATTTATGTTATTCTTTTGTGGAAAATTTACCTTTTCAGGGTTACTGTTACTATCTTCTCTGTGTCTTTGGGATTCTACTATTCCAGTAATATATCTAAGTGTGGCTATTTATCTTACTTGAGTAATAGATTAAAATGGTCCAAAATTCTTCCCCTCCTTGTATCCATATCCTTACAATGTGATACAGCAGAGTCCTTTAAGAGATGGAATCTATTTCTTTACCCCTTGACTATGAGTTTGGCTCTTGGTTATGACTTGCTTTGGACAATAACATATTAGCAAACATGATAAGGCAAGCTGAACCTTGAAAAGCAATAATACGCTAGAGCTTGCTCTCTTCTTACACTTGGAATCTTAGGACTATCATGTGAATAAGCCTCTAGGCCACTAGAGAATGAGAGATCACATGGAGGAGAACCGAGGTGCAGTAGTCAACAGCCAGCCTACTACCAGAGATGTGAAGAGGCCATCTTAAATCATCCTGCCTCCTGCTGATTTGTCAAATGACCACTGACCACACGAGAGCCCAGTAGACATCAGCAGAGCCAGACCAGAAAAATCATCTAATCAACACGAAGAACTGTGACCTAAAGAAACTCAGAAGCTTAAAAAATTGCTAAGTTTCTTGAGAGACAGCAATAGCTAATATACACTTTCACTACACTATTGAAATAATGAGAATTGGTATCTTTTATCAATTTTAGAAAATTCTTAGCCATCCTACTTCTAATAGTACCTATAATCTCTTCTATAACCTTCTGGAGTTTTGAAATATATATGTATGAATATACACACATTAAAAACATCTATAACCTCTTTGTCTATATTTGTGCTTCCTCTCTACAAGGGCTTTCCTATCTCCCTCTCTATCTTCACACTATAATTAGGGTAATTATTTTGACAATATTTTCTGTTCTAAATGCTCTCCCCACCTGTACCTAATCTACCGTTTAGTGGGTTCAGTGAGGTTTTCTCTTTCACTTCAATAACTGTATTTCTTATTTCTGGAAGTTCTTTTTGGTTTTCCCCTCATCATATTTATACTCTCTAGTCCTCACACAATTGTTACTTTGTTTCTTTAAACACTTTAAAACATGGGGATTATCAAAATTCTTTATCTTGTAATTCCAATTTCTGTAGCCCTTTGAGGGTTAATTCATTATTGCTCCTTCAAACCCCTACTCATGATGGCTTAAAAATCCTATTTACATGAACTTAATCTCTGGGAATCCTGTTAGGTTTGCATAGAAGAAAACCTTCCCCAAAGGTCATTTTCTTCATCCAGAATCCCAAGGTTCCCAACCAAGGACCACTTTAAGATAGTTTCTTGAGCTTCAGGAGCAAAATAAACCCAAATTTCAAGGCTGCATGATGCCAGGACTATGGTTTCAAATTCTCCCCAGGGAACTGTTTTTTCCTATGTGAAACTGAGGTGGAGAAAGACTACCTACTGGATTGCTTCCCATGGCTAAGTAGTAGACTCTTCTGCCTACCCCTTCATTGGAGTTATAGTCTTCTAGGTTGTGGCTTTGTTTCAGAAGTTTCTGCCCCATCCTCCAATGTTGTATGAGATCTAAAACATTCCTCCCATCCCACACAGACTGTTGAAATTTAAGGCTCTAACTGGGACTTCCATACATTGTTGTGGGATTGCAAAATAGTACAGCCAACTTAGAAAATACACTGGCATTTTCTTATAAAGTTAAACATACACTTCATATACAGCCCAGCAATCCCACTTCTACATACCCAAAAGAAAACTTGTGTTCATACGAAAACCTGTATGCAAGTATTTTTAGTGGCTTTATTCATAAATGCCCAAATTGCAAAACAACCTAAAAGTCCATGAATTGAGGGATGGATAAACACACTGTAGTACCTCCATACTACAAAATTAGAGTACCATAGGAAGAATGAATCACTGATGGGTGAATCTCAACATACATACATACATGATTTATAGAACATTCTGGGAAAGGCAAAACTATAGGGCCAGACATCAGATCAGTAGTTGTTGGACACTGAGGATGAGGAGATGAATCAAAAGCATTACAACAGGGGGATTTTTGGAAGTGACGGAATGGTCCTTTATCTTCACTATGATGGTGTTTACATGACTATATCAATTTTCCAAAACTCAAAACTGTACATTTAGAGGAATGAATTTTGTTCTATGTAAATTATTTATATATATATATATATTTTTTTTTTTAAGAAAAGCCCAGAACCAAATGGCTTCATCAGTGAATTTTACCCAACACTTAAATAAGATTTGACAACTACCCTTCTCAAACCCCTTCCCCAAAATGAGTAAGTTTTCCCAAAATCCCCAACTAATTTAAGGAGATTAGCATTATCCTGATACCAAAATCAGGTAATACTACAAGAAAACTACAGGCCAATAACCCTGATGAATATAAATGTAAAAATTAAAATCTTAGCAAGTTGAATTCAAGGGCACATTAAAGGATCACACATTATGATCAAGCAAGATTTATCCCTGAAATGCAAAAATGGTTCAATGCATGCAAATCGATAAATGTGACACATCCCAATAGAAAGATAAAAACCATACAACTGAGGCACCTGGGTGGCTCAGTCGCTAAGTGTCTGCCTTCGACGCAGGTCATGATCCCAGGGTCCTGGGATCGAGCCCTGCATTGGGCTCCCTGCTCCACGGGAAGCCTGCTTCTCCCTCTCCCACTCCCCCTGCTTGTGTTCCCTCTCCATCTGTCAAATAAATAAAATCTTAAAAAAAAAAAAAAAAAAAACATACAATTATCTTATAGATGCAGAAGTATTTGACAAATACAACTTCGTGATAAAAGGACAAAAAATTGGGCAAAGGAACATACTTGAACATGATAAAAGCCATGTATGACAAGCCCACAGTTAACATCATACTCAACAGTGAAAGTTTAAAAGCTTTTCCTCTAAGATGAAAAACAAGGCAAAGGCACCAACTCCTATTCAACATAGTAATAGAAGTTCTCATCAGAGCAATCAGACAAGAAATAAAGGCATCCAAATCAGAAAGGACTAAGTAAAATTATCTGTTTGCAGGTGATAGGACTTTACATATAGAAAAACCTAACTATTCCACCAAAAAACTTTTAAGTCAGTAAAGCTGCAGGATACAAAAATCTACATACAAAAGTCAGTTCCATTTTAATATACTAACAATAGAATATCTGAAAAATGAAAGAATCCCATTCACAATAGCATCAAAAAGAGTAAAATACTTAGGAATTTAGCCAAGGAAGAGAAAAATCTGTACAATGAAAACTACAAAACTTTGATGAAAAAATTGAAGTAGACCCAAACAAATGTAAACATATCCCATATTCATAGATTGGAAGAATACTGTTAAAATGTGCACACTACCCAAAGCCATTTGTAGGTTGAGTGCAATCCTTAAAATCTAAAGGGCATTTTTCAAACAAAAAAAGAACAAAGACACTAAAATTTGTATGGAACCACAAAAGACTCCTAATAGCCAAAGTAATGCTAAGAGAAGAACAAACCAGGAGGCATCACATTTCCAGATTTCAAACTACATTAGACCTTTTTAACGGTGCAGAGGTTAGAAGCACCAACCTCCATGCAGTCAAAAATGCACATGTAACTTCGGACTCCCCCAAAACTTAACTACTAATAACCTAGTGTTGACTGTAATTTCTAACCAGTAACATAAACAGTCAATACATATTTTGTACGCTATATGTATTATATACAGAAAACATTAAAATCCAAAGGGAAAATAGATTTACAATACCACACTGCATTAAAAGAATTCATATGTACGTGGACCCATGCAATTCAAACCCTTTTAGTTCAAGGGCCAACTGTATACTACAAAGCTACAGTAATCAAAGCAGTCTGGCAAAAAAAAAAAAAAAAAACACAGAGACCAATAGAGCAGGATTGAGAGCCCAAAAATAAACCCCCGCACATGCAACTACTGTTTGACAAAGGAGTCAAGAATATTCAATAAGGATGGTCCCTTCAACAAATGGTGTTGGGAAAACGGGATAACCACACAAAGCAGTTGGATTACTGTATCACCACTAACAAAAATTTGAAATGGACTAAAAACTTAAACACAAGACCTGAAACCATAAAACTTCTAGAAGGAAACAGGGGGAAAGCTCCTTGGCATTGGTCTTGGCAATCATTTTTTGGATAGGACACCAAAAGCACAAGCAATAAAATCCAAAATTAATAAGTAGATCTACAAACTAAAAAGCTTCTACACAGCGAAAGAATCAACAAAATGAAAAGGGACCCTATGGAATGGGAAAAAAACATTTGCAAATCAGCAATCTGGCAAAAGTTTAATATTATATATATATATATATATACACACACACACACACATATATATATATATATATATATACACACACACTTTTTTTTTTAAGATTTTTATTTATTTATTTGACAGAGACAGAGAAAGGGAACACAAGCAGGGGGAGTGTGGGAGGGAGAAGCAGGCTTCCTGCTGAGCAAGGAGCCCGATGCGGGGCCCGATCCCAGGACCCTAGGATCATTACCTCAGCTGAAGGCAGACGCTTAATAACTGAGCCACCCAGGTGTCCCTAATATCCAAAATATATTTAAAAACTCCCACAATAGCAAAAAAGCAGATTAAAAAATGGGCAGAGGAACTCAATAGTCATTTTTCCACAGACATGCAAATGGCCAAGATACATGAAAAGGTGCTCAAAATCACTAGTCATCAGGCAGATCAAAACGACAAAGAAATATCACCTCACATCTGTAAAGATGGCTATCATCAAAAACACAGAAAAATAACAAGTGTGGAGAACAAGGAACCCTTAGTACACTGTTTGTGGGAATGTAAATCAGTACAACCACTATGGAAGTTCCTCAAAAAATTAAGAATAGAACTACCATGTGATCCAGAAATCCCACATCTGGGGGAATTAAGCCGAGTATATATCCAAAAGAAATTAAATCACTACCTCAAAGAGATATCTTTACCCCCATATTTATTGCCACATTATTCACAACAGACAAGACATGGAAAAAACCTAAGTATATGTCAACAGATGAATGGCTAAAAAAGTTGTGGTATATATACAATAGAATAGTATTCAGCCATGAGGGAAAAAATCCTGCCATTTCCAACGTGAATCAACTTTGAGGGCATTATGCAAAGGGAAATAAGACAGAGAAAGACAGATACTGCACAGTATCATTTATAGGTAGAATATAAAAAAACCTGAACTCACAGAGACAGTGGAATGCTGGTTGCAAGGGGTTAGGGGAAATGGGGAGATGCTGGTCAAAGTATACAAACTTTCAGTTATATTACAAGTAAACTCTGGGGATCTAAGGTACTCATGGTGATTCATGGTGATTACAGTGAATAATACTGTATTATGTACTTGAAATTTGCCAAGAGTGTAGATCTTAAAATGTTCTCATGACCAAGAAAAAGCCAATGATAATTATGTGAGGAGAGGGAGGTGTTAGTTAACACTGTTGGTAATCATAATGCAATATACAAGTATATCAAATCAAACAGTTACACGTCTTAAAGTTACATAGTTATATGTCAATTATATCTCAATCAAATTGGAATAACAGGAAAGAAACTTAAGTTTCCAACTTCTCGGTAATGGCAGATATCGCTCTGGTTTTCACTTTTCTCCATGTATTCGGTCTCTAAGAATTTTTTTTCTTGTAAGTGCAATAATGGATCTTAAAAGATTTTTGTTCTGTTTAATCCAGCATTTATAGGCATTTTGAAGAATTTTTTTAAAACCTCTATTTTACCATATTGCCCAATGCAAAAGTCACCCATTCTATTGAAGATCAAGACTTTAAAATTTCATATTCTTAACTTCTTCATTTTATCACTGTGTCCTGTTTCTATAAAGTACAACAGTGTAGTTGTTGTATTACCTTCTTTATAAATAAGAAAACCAAAGCTCACGGAAGCTGAGACTTGTTGCCTATACACCACCAGATTCTGAGAATGGAAACCAATTTGAAGATTATCTTAAGCCTCTCAAAACTAGGTCAGTAAGAAACATTAAGAGGATCATTTACATTATGCATCATCCATACTTGGCAGTACAGTGAACTGTGTGGCCTTGAACAAGTCACTTGCCTGTCTAGTTTCAAAGCACCTACTTCATAGAATTGTTCTGACAATTATTCATGTCAAGCACATAGAAAAGCACATGGCAGAAGTAGAAAGAAGTGCTTACTTTGAATAAGCCATGCTTTTGGTTGCGTTGACCAAGCCATAAGTTGCTTCCTGGGGGAAGGTTGGTTTCAGGAGGGTCAATCACACGTTCATAAATCCTGTAGGGATAAAGAACAATTATTAATAAAGAGTTTGCTCAAAACAGAACCAAAAGGTTGGCATGTTGTTTGAAGTCTTCATGGCATTAGCTGCTGGTATAGAGAGATGGAGGCAGTAAGGGCATGTTTTAGATGATAGGTAACATGAACGTAGAGATCTACTTCTTGACAACACTTGGACACATTAACTGGGCCTCTGTTGGCTTTCTATTTTCACCTTTTCAGCAGGGAAAGGAGGAAAAAGGTAACATTTTTAAGTGTCTGCTCTGAGCAATGACCCTTATACCTACTCTGCGAGTAAAGTGGTTTGATCTACATTACAGATGAGAAAGCTGAGGTTCAGAGAACATAAATGGGTCAACCACAAGTTAAGACAGGGAGCAGTTAAGTTGGGATGAGAATCCCCATCTGCCTGGCTGCAAAGCCCATGCACTCCCCTTTGCACTCTACTCCTCCCTGGCTTTGGTTTATCTGGCCCCTACCCATTTCTACAGTAACCTGCTATACTCCTTCCAGCAAGTGAGCAGTTGCCCACATGGTAATATGCTTAGTCTACAAAATCAAGTAACTGAAATCATCCCATCAACAAATATTTACTGAGCACTTTTTAGGCTCCAAGCTCCACATGAGGAAACAAGAGACAGAGCCATCAACCAGACATCCAAAATCCTGCCCTCATGGAGCAAAAAAGAAAGTCCAATATATGAAAAAAATATTCACAAGATATATGAAGACATAACTAACACAGAGGATACAACAGCCCCAGGATCTTTGAAGGTATCTCCTGAAACTACTCAACAATTGAATAGTCTCAACTGTTCTGCCCTACCAAGCCCTACTCACAGATCTTGAGATTTGTGCTCCCCTTAGAAATAGTCCCTGCAACCACCAGGTACCAGCTGATCACAGGCCTTCACCTCACCCCTAGCAAGTGCCTCTCAACACCTTCTCTACTGAGAAGGGGAAGGAGAAGCTTGCCTGAGAATTGAACTTGTCATTAGATGCTCAGAAGATTCTGGACGGGGTGCCATAGAGACCATCGCGGAATTTCAATAACTCCTGATGACCTGTCCATTCCTTGCTCTCCTCAGCTCTTGCTCAGAGCAGCTACAGGAGAAGTCAGCTCCAGGTACTTCCAAAGGTCTGGAAATTCATCAGACCTCCATGCTGGAAGGGAACTGACTGCCGCCTGCCAAAGAGCTACCTGTTCCTCGAGTGGCTCTCAAAAGGCAAGAACTGAGAGACCACCCACTGTGTCACAGCCAGGGATGGAATGTGAGACATTGCAGGTGGGAGCGGCCACACTGCAGCCTTGTAGCTTAGCCACACTGCCCATCACTCTTACTCCCCACTGGAAAAGTGCTGTTTCCTAACAATACTGCAAGGTATTCAATGGAGAAAGCTCTAAATGTATTCGATCCATCTGTACTAATTGTCCTCTCATTATAAACGGAGGCTTAAAACATAAACAAGGCAATATAAGTCTCCCTTAAAAAGACAGGCTATGTTTTCTCCACAGGAACACAAACTCTTTCACAGCTTAGAATGAACAATTTTAGATGAAACAATCATCTGTCAAAACTGCTTTAACCCAAGAAGCTGCTATATACACTTCCTTTAAAAGGGGTTTTTCTAATATTCACAAAAAACTAGAAACAAGCCAAATTTACAACAAAAGTGAAATGCATAAGTTATAGATCAGCTTGATGTAATTTACTACAGTCATTAAGAGTGACAAATATGCAGGTTATGAAATATGGGAAAGTATAGACAAAATAATCTTCACTGGAGGAAAGTAGAATGTAAAATTATTTATGAACTATGGAGACAAGGATGCAAAATTATGTTCCCCGTTGGTGAATTTCAGAGGAGACCAGAAAGAAATGGAAATCGCTGTATTTAGGTAAAGAGGCGGAAGCTTAATTTTCTGTGAGGTTGTTTTACTAATACATTGAAAATACTGTCAAATTATTTATCTGAACCTTTCATTTTAAAACATTTGCATCTGTCGGAATGAGAAGAGCTTTCAATTTCAATGCTTTCTTTCTGGTTTTAAATATACCAGAAGGTGAGCTCCAATGAGCAGAGTAGGCTGTTAATGTTTATTAAGTGCATGAAGGATCAAAAAAAAAAAAAAAAATCAACTTTCTATCATGCCTTATCTTCCCAAGTATAAATGCTCCTTCTGCCTTAGAAACAGTGGGCCCCAGATGTTTGCTTTCTCAACCATCAGCCCAAAAAGCAGGGTAGTGCCCTCGTGGCTGTGTCAAAGGGGTATGATTTCGGGGGTCACACAGCCCCCATCAGGATCCCTTCTGATGCCATGAAAATCTGCTGGCTGCTGCCTCCCCCCACCCCACCCCAGCCCTGCCAACAATTCACTCCAAGTGACCAACCTCACTGGAGAATTCCAGGTAGCAGGCCGAATCAACAAGCTGGATCCAGACACAGCAAAATGAAGAGAGCTTAGAAACAGTGTTAAAAAAATAAATACCCACACAGAGGAATCCTATATGAACTCTAGGAAACAAACTGAAGGTTGCAGGAGGAGAGGTTGGTGGGGGGATGGGGTAACTGGGGGATGGGCATTAAGGAGGGCACATGATGTAATGAGCACGGAGTGTTACATGCAACTGATGAATCGCTAAATTCTAGTCCTGAAACTGATACAGTATATGTTAACTAAATTGATTAAAAAAAAAAAAAAGGCATATAAACCATATTTGAGGCACATTCCACAAAATAATTGCCTGTGCTCTTTCAAGTGTCCATGTCATAAAAAGCAAAGACTGAGGAATATTTCCCAATTAAAAGAAACCAAAGGGAGGATCCTGGTTTGGAGCTGGGGACAGAAAAAAAAATCCTATGCAGGACTTTAGTGGGAAAATTGGTGAAACTTGAACTGTAGATTATATACTAGTATTGTATTGATGTTCAATTTCCTGATTTTGAGAACTGGTCATGTATACTGAAGTGTCTTGCTCTTAGGAAATACACACTGAAGTATTTAGGGGTAAAGTCCTGATATTTGCAACTTCTTCTCAAAGGCTTCAAAATAACAGTGCGAATATGTAGAAATACAGACACATGTAAACACACATCGTGCAGACAGAAAACAGAATCTGGGCCGAGTGCAGGATTGTTTTTTGTGCCATCCTGAAAGCTTTCCTGTAAGATTAAAATTATTTTAAAATAGTTTTGAGACTACAGTAAAAAAAAAAAAAGCAAGAGGGTCTGTAATACATATAAACTAAAAATACACACATTCAAAACAATTATCTATTAGCCAAGGACACCTACAAATTTAAAGACTCACATAAGGCACATGGTAGTGTTTTCCTAAAGGAATGGGAAGGGCAAAAGGGAGGAAAAAGTGAATGACTAAAAGATGAATGAATGAAACAAAAGGAGTATTGCACAGATTAATGCCGGTAACACATCATAAGCTAAGAAATAAGATTCTCCCATCCCTATCTGTACCTCCTTTACCAAGGGAGTTATACCACCGACATGCCAGACAAACACAATCTTGACAGAAGGCCTGACTCCTGGGTTACGGCTTAGGTGGACTGGCTCAGGCGGACAGGCAGGTAAGGCCCAGTGATCTGTCACTTAAATCTAGTATCCATCAAGTCAGATGAAAAGTCAAAGCTAATGCAATGAACTCCTTGGTTTCCTGTGTGGTCAGGAAATAGAAACTTGATATTCTAATATTCTGGTTAATGAGGTTTCCTTCACATCAATATCAGATTATCTACAACGTGTTTGATACGGTGTTGGCTACGGGGACACACACAGCAAAACTAGTATGGCCAAGTCCCTCTCCTCAGGTCAAATGCCTGAGCCAGAAAGACAACCCACAGGCACACACCTTATCATTCAGTGGAGTGCAATGATCTATGCAAGCAGAAAGGAAAATCAGAATTCTGTCATAATCAGAGAAGACTTTCCAAAGAAGGGAACACCGGAGCACATTTTTGGATGAAAGCCAAAGTGGAGCTGACATGCAGACATAAAGCCAACATTTACCCATCCCTTAGTGTGTGCCAAGCATTGCACGTGGAGGGCTTTCCATGTATTAATTCACTTATCCCTCACAACACTACCATCAGGTAGGTGTTCTGGGCGCAGCACGGTTCAATACCTTGTCCATGGTTATGCAATTTGTAAACTGCTAAGCTGTATTTGAGACCAGACCCCCAAATCTGTGCTACTCACTCAAGTAAGTTAAAACTCCTAACTTGACTTAGTCATCAGGAAGGAAAGCAGAAAACAAGTTCATGTGCCAAAGTATGTGGCCAACACTGGTTACCTCTCCCAGAAGCCCCTTTTCTCTTCCTCCAGGGCTCACAGCTACACTACATTTCCAGCCAACCTCACAGCTAAGGGTGGCCAGGTCATGTGAGTGGAGGTGCAACCCTTCCAGGCCTGCCTTTTCCCCAAAAATATCTCCCTCAAGCATCTTTCAACATTCCCTCCACCTTCTTTCAGGTGACTAGAGAAGATAGAGAACTAAGAGGTGGGCAGAAACAAGATGGAAGATCCTAGATTGCTAAATGACGTGGAAAGGCTACCTGCCAGCTAGATACACGTAACTGCATGCTACCTAAGCAATAAAATTCTATGTTAACCCACTGAGAGAGAGAGAGGATTTTCTGTAGTTCCGGCCATTATTTGCCCTAATATGTCCCACTGAAAATCAAAGAGGACTGATGTATTTTCATGCACACAGACCAAGAGATACCAGAGATAGTGTGGTGGAGCAGAGACATGAATTCAGAATAAAACAGATTTGGATTTCTATTCTAGTTCTGTATTCTACTAGCTATATGACCTTAATCAAGTTATTTCTCCGTACCTCAGCTTCCTCAACTGAAAAAACAGAACTATTACTGATGATGGTATGGGTTGCCCTGAGGCTTCAATGAAATACGTTTAATGCCTTGGCACCTAGTAGGTACCACCATTCTGTTAAACTCACAGTTGTCTGAGAACGCAAAGCTCCACAGGTCACATGACCCATTACAGACCACTGGCGGAATCTATTGCAATGGGATTACCAGGGTCTTAGATGCCTGCTTGCGCTTCAGAATACAATTTCAAGGAAGGACATCACCTGTCACACGGAGTGTATTTAAAGATGTGCAATGTCAATGTCAAAATTCAAGAACATAGTATCTACTTTGTCATAAGTTTCCTCCGCTTTGAAAGTTTTATAGTCCCAAATCTCTTTTCACTTACAAATTTAAAAGCTAGAACAAGTGAATAATTAAAAAAAAAAAAAAAAAAAAAAAAAAAGAACCCAAAGGAATTAACAGCATTCATTTCTGTTGCTGTTTAACCTCTTCAGTTATGGAGCAAACTGACAACTTAGATACTAAACTGTAGATTAAAAACAATTTCTGGACAAAACATTTTCTAAGGCATCCTAAAATTTCAGTATTTTCATCTTGTTTTAAAATATTCATTGGCTTCTTTTAATTTGTTCAAGCCATATATCAAACTTTTCGACATTATTCTAAGTTCCAAGCAAACTTTTTTTTTTTTTTTTTTTTTTTTTTTAAAAAAAACAAAAAAGGGGGGAAGGGGGGGGGGATGAGGGGAGAAAATAAACTCTCCCCTTATTTTTTCAACTCAAAAGTATTTTTTTTTTTTTTTTTTTTTTTTTTTAAGATAGAGCAAGCAAGAGAGCAAGGGGAGGAGCAGAGGGAGAGAAGTAGACTCCCCACTGAGCTTGGAGCCCCAGGCAGGGCTCGATCTCAAGACCCTGAGATCATGACCTGAGCCAAAACCAAGAGTCGGACCCTAAACTGACTGAACCACCCAGGAGCACCCTAAGCAAACATCTTAGGATTTTTACATCCTTCCAAGGTAACAAGTTCTTTGACATTTAACAAATTTGACTTTTGTTCAAAGTTCATCATAAATTTACATAAGATTAGGGACGCCGGGGTGGTTCAGTCAGTTAAGCATCTGCCTTCGGCTCAGGTCATGATCGCAGGGTCCTGGGATGAGTCCCACATCAGGCTCCTTGCTCAGCCGGGAGCCTGCTTCTCCCCCTGCCTGCCCATACCCCTGCTTGTGCTCTCAAATAAAATCTTTAAAAACAAAACAAAAACAAAAACAAAAGACTTGAATTTTTAAATTTACGTAAGATTAGAAAGCCTCAAAAGAGAGGTAGAGGATTTCCTTATTACATTGTGTTTAGATACACAATAACCTAAGCAATAACAATAAATACACTGCTTTTATAGGAGTAAAATAAGACATTTTTCGTAACACTTTTGCTCAGTCCAGTACCAGACACATTCTGAGGACCATTTGGGACCTGAACTGGTTTTAGCCAATCCTTAGAAAGGTTTCTGGGAAAATGAAGATGGCTTCAGTGAGCAGGGGCCCTCACTTTAAATTCTTACTTCAAGACTGCCCTCATACATCCCTTTTAAAATATATACCCTGCCTGCCCTGTATGGTTTTTTTTTTTTTTTAAGATTTTATTTATTTGACAGACACACAGTGAGAGAGGGAACACAAGCAGGGGGGGTGGGAGAGGGAGAAGCAGGCTCCCCGGTGAGCAGGGAGCCCAATGCGGGGCTCGATCCCAGGACCCTGGGATCATGACCTGAGCGGAAGGCAGACGCTTAACGACTGAGCCACCCAGGCGCCCCTCTATCTTATCTTCTTGTCAGTATCCCTAGTATCTGGAAGAGTGCTAGTCAAAATAAGTGCCTACTCCATCTATTTATTGAATAAAGGAAGGAATGCTCCCTGATACTCTCTTAAGAGGAGGGCTACAGACACTTATACAAGCTCTAAAGTAATACAGCAAAGACTTTACGTGGTCAAACTTGACATTTTTCTGCAGATACTATAGTCCATGAAAACAAGTGAAATGTGATCACCCTTTTCAAGGGTCTTCTTTCACCATCCCCAGTTCATGAGATCTACACAAGAATACCAAACGAAAGAGCAAGATGAACCCCTCTCAGTTTTTCATCCGCAAAAAAAAGATAGGGATAGCTAGTTTGAATCTGTGAGGCAGATGACTCACTAACAGGAAAACCAGATAGAACAAGAGAAACAGTAACTTGAAAATTAATTAGATCAAGTGTAGTCCTTTTGATAAGCAATTTAGTGCTAAAGTTGAATGCATTATAATCAAATTTATCACATTCCCATAGGCTATCTGATACAAATCTGTATTTACCCTACAACCGTCTACAATCTACCCTTCCTTATGGCTAAAGAAAACCCAATTCCTACTTAATCACGTTTCTAGGCCTTGCACTCAAACGAGGCACTGCCTATTAAGCTATATTGGGAGAATTTATGGGAATTTTGCATGCCATTAGTATACATGTATCTTAACATGTCTTAACATGTATTTTAACATGTATCTCATTTCTAATACAATACCATGCAAAATTTATGAGAATTTATGGGAATTTTGCATGCCATTAGTACACAGGTATCTTAACATGTATTTTAACATGTATCTCATTTCTAATATAATACCATGCAAAATTAAACATCCAAACATAAAAACTGCTTCAGAGGAATGAACAATGCAAAGAGTAACTGATACTTCTCATGAAAGTCACTCACTGAATCAAGGGCTCACATCAGAAATTTTCTTCACAAGGTACAACATCTCGTTATTCATGACTTTGGTTAAGAATGCCCTCCCTAGCAAGTGTCCCATCTGCTTAAAAGACCTGTCAATATTCTATGAAGAACTCGATTTTCTGTTAACAGATAAAGCCCTCAGAGCTCGACACAAAGCAATGCAATGGTTCAACAACACTACTTATGAAGGAATATTGGATTTCTATTTACCTGGATGAAGACAGACCTCTGAAGGGACTCCATGATACCTTTCCTAATTACGTACAAGAATGAATTTCCAATGTAAACCATGTGGATCAGCATGTATTATATGCTGCTGTTCAAGAAGACAATATGAAGCTCAAATGACATGCTATATGAAGAGGTTTATCTTGGGCTTTTCCTGGAATTAAAGAAAAATGTTCACATTCTCCCTCAAGAGGAAAGTTGCAATGACCTTCTCTTGCTAGACAAGAGCCTCATCCTCACTGCCTTTTAGCTGGCACTAGTGAATACCATGGTGCTCTTTGGAGAAAGTGCCCTATACAGAACACAAGGCAATTCCCATGCTGTTCCCATTCCCCACCCCGCAACTAAAAGGTGGTAATGACTTTGCACGGGGGCTAAGTCCCTCTTTGGTCTTATGCTAAGAGGGGCGTAACACAATCTTCCCAGTCTGGGCATCATAGGGCAAATGTGAGAACAGAGTTCTTCACCTCTACTTAAAAGAACAAGGCATCTATGGTATCATTAGCAGTATTTTTGGCCCTGACAATTGCTAAACATTCATGGCAATCTACAAAATACTTCCTCAAAACCTACCATGATGGGAATGTTTGCTAACTGTGTACACTGATGAGCTACTTGTTGAATTTCCATGTCAGGTTGCCTGGCTATTATTTGCTAACATGGAATACACATCACACAGTACCAGAAAAACATGAAAGGAATGCCCCCAAAGAGGCACTCTGCGGTCTCCTCCTACCCATCTGTTTAACAAAACCAGCTGACAGCAAATGACTCGATTCAAAAAAATGCACCTCTGGCATTTATACAGGAGAAAACAGATTAGTCAGGAAGATGGATTATAGGAATGAATACAGTATGCTCCCAACATGTAAGAATTGAATTCCAAGCTAAATCTATGCAGAGCTCAGGAGGGAGGACAGTAGCAGGGCTCAGCAGGTTTCCAAACTGTTCCTTGCCAGCTGGCTGCAAAGTAAATACAAATGCAAACAAAAGAGGCAGCGAAGTTGCAACCTGGGAAGGAGATACTTTTGTTGCGGTAAATGAAAGGGCAACGTATTCAAATGAGATTAACAAATACTTCTGGAGAGACTTTGCCAGAGAAGAGGTTCTCTCCATAGAGAGGAGATCTTCCCAGAGACCATCAAGTCCTCATGTGACCTGCTTCATCCACTTACAAAACACTCATCAAATTCATACCTTTTCTGAGTTAATATCCAAAATATATGAAGAACTTCTACAACTCAAAACCAAAACAATAATGCAATTGAAAATATGCAGCAGACATGAATAGACTTTTTTTCTTTCAAGAAAATAGAGATGGCCAACAGACATATAAAAAGATGCTCAACGTCACTCATCATCAGGGAAATGTGAATCAAAACCACAATGAGATCACTTCACACCTGTCAGAATGGCTAAAATCAAAAAGAAATAATAAGTGTTGGCAAGGATGTGGAGAAATAGGAACCCTCGTGCACTGTTGCTGGGAATGCAAGGTGGTATCAGCAGTTTGGAGGTTCCTCAAAAAATAAAAAATAGAATTACCATATGATCTAGTATTTCCACTACTGGTTATTTATCCAAAAAGTTGAAAACACTAATTCAAAAAGATATATGCACCCCTGTGTTTATTGTACCTTTAACAACAATAGCCAAAGTACAGAAGCAACCCAAGTGTTTATCCATAGATGAACACACACACACACACACACACACGGTATATTACTCAGCCATAAGAAATAATGAAATCTTGCCATTTGCAACATGGATGGATGAATCTAGATATAATGCTAAGCAAAGTCACCTGTATGTTAATTATACTTAAATTTTTTTAAAAACAATTCATACCTTTGTTACCTACCAACCAAATTTTACTATCTCCTTTTTCTTTCCTCATCTAGGTTTCTACACCAAGGCATTTTCCCTTCTTAATCATATTTTATGCCCCTAATATCTCTCTCCCACTACTTCTTACCAGCCCTTATTCTCTGCTAAAAGTTCATGATTCTGATAGCATTCCAAGATGATGCTGACTATGGATGAGGTGAGACAACTGGCTCTGTTAGGTTTCTCCTATCTTGTATTTTTATATTATGGTCTGGCACTTTAATATCAGATGTGCTTGAGTTTCTGGGGAAATAAGAAGTTGGTATGATTGTTTCAATCATACCAGATTTAGGATAATACCATCAGGGTTAAAAGAGACATTAATAGGAAGGAATTAGGGCCAAATAGGATGAAACTTAACATGGAAAAATGAAAGGTTCCATGCTTAGGGACTATGCTTCTCAAAGACAGAATCTGAGATCTATTACTTAACAGAAATACATATGGAAAAATATTAGCCATTTTGGTCAATAGTGAGCTAAGATAAGGCTATCAAAAGGGATGTTGTGATCTTAAACTGTACCATAAGATAATTACCTCATTATAATCTGAGCCAATATGCCTGGAGATAATCACATTTAGTTGTAGAAACTTCTCAGATGCTGAACAGACACACAAGGAAGATTGTGAACCAAATCAAATGATGAATGGCTGAAGAATGTTCAGTCTGAAGAAGTAAAGACTGAGAGATAGCATGATAAAGTCTTCAAATATTTGGAGGACTCTCATGTAGAAGAGGGATTAGACTCACCCTGTGTAACTAAAAGAGGTAAAATATATACCAATAAGCGTAAGCTACAAAGAGGCATTTTTGGCTCAAGATAGGAAAAATTTTCTAATAGTCAGAAAACACAGAGGGAAGCAACAGCCTTGGGAGGCAGTGAACTTGCAGTCTCTGAAGGATGTCCCAGCAGGGCCGGAGGACCACTTACTTGGCAAGGATTGTAAAACTCAAGCTCAGACACTGCCTCAACAGTCAGAAGAGCTGCCTATGAGTACCTACTAAATGCCAGAACTTTACATATTTTATAATCCTTGAAACAACCCTAAAAGTCAGGCATTGCTATACTCAATTGATAGATGTTCCGAGGTTAATGGATTCTGTGCTTACAAAGTCAAATATTCAACATTGGGTTAAATAGTATGAAATACAGACATATCATTGGACTCGAGTCAGAAAACCTCTGTTGGTATCTTACCTAAACTATTTATGCTTTGTGACCTGGGGCAAGTTACTGAACCTTTCTGGGCCCTCAGTTTCTTCTAAGTTTTAATAACTGGTACCCATTGTATAGGTTTTCAATGAACATAAAACCGATAATCTAAATAAAACTATGTTGTAAATTATAAATGCTTTTTTAAAGTGAATTAATGTTATTAGATAAGATCAATGCTCTTATTTTCACAGAAGAATCTAAAAGACACTTTAAAACATTTTCAGGAAAAAAAACCAAAAACCCCATCTAAGCCCACTTGGCTCAACTGCTTAGGGAACAGTACCCAACGTCAGCTTACCAATTTCATTAAGAGTGTGGGGGCAGCAACTTGAGAGGATAGGGGAGTAAGACCCCCCTAAATCACTCCCTTTGTGTTGCCACAGACGACACACTGAAGCCATAGTCATTGGTCCCATGTTTCCCAGGAGTTAAGACAAAATGCACTGCTTATAGCATTCAATTATACCCTATGCTAGCTGCCTCCAAAATATTTGCTGATAATCCTGAGTGATAATTTAGTCTAACTGCATTTTATTATTCAGCTAGATGAAAATTTAAATGTTATGTTAAATCGAAAGCCTGCTGTTCATATAAAGCACAATTTGGTAACCAGGACTCTCAGGGTCAGAGAGGACATTGAAGGTGTTCTGATCCAACGTCCATCTGCTACTTGTTATATTAATATCTAAACATCCAAAAGCCATCTGTCAAGCCTAGAGTGTAGGTGACATCCTCGTGTAACATTTTAAAGCTTCACAGAACAAATGGACATCTCCCCAAGGGCTTCATGATTGACCATTTCCAAACAATCCATGTGAAATATATCAGGGTCTAGTGGCTACGGTAGGGGACAAGGGGAATATTTTTCTCCCTCCAGTAAGTCTTGATACAATCAAAGACCAACCCTGACCCGTAACATTAGCATTCCCAAGATACAGGCAGACAGGGACCTGTATTCTTTGACATTTTTACTTTTTCAGGACCTTGGAAAGCACCAATGAGGTCCATAGGCGGTTCCCAAACCTGGGTAGACATGATAGCCTAGTAAGCTTTTCAAAGATACAGATTCCTAGGCTCCTCATAAGATCAGACTTCTAGGTACCAGCCTGGCCTCACTGTACCAAATAAGGTCTGATGGAAGCCTTATTTGAACAGTGTGTTCCCTCAAGCAGCATTCACAGAGATTTTCTGTGGGTCTGTTTCTAGTTAATTAGAAACACAAGAAAGCAGTACAAAGAAAACTTCAGCATCCCATCTTTTTGGAGCACCTAGAAGTGAAAGTTCTGATCATGTCCCATTAATAACTGTGTAGAGGATAGATGGATAGAAAATATACAGGCAGGCACTCAAATTTTGACAAGATTATATCCCTGGTCCCCTGGAGCCTGCATTATAATGTAGAGGAACAATAAACAAATAACAATTTCAGATAGTGGCAAATGCTATGAACATAAATTAAGAGGAGCTGGATATCCCCATTTACCCCCTCCAGATACACTTTTTGCCCCTCTTTGCCTTGCTTTGTACCAAAGCACTGACAGGTTCTCTCCCTTTCCCTTTTGATTCCAGTTGGCTTCAGCCAAGGGAAAATGCCAGCAGGAGGGCAGAAAGGACCGACTAACATATAGAGGACTTAGTGCTATGTGCCAAGGACAGTGCTAACTGAATAATGGTAGCTGCTCCTATTAAGAACAAAACTAATGAAGAAGGTCCTTGACTAAGTGGTACTTTCATGTTTTTCTCCTCTCAGCGGTTGTCTATAGTCTTCCCAATACAAATTTGTCAATACAAAGTTGATTGATTTTTAATAATGTTTACAGAGAGGACAACTTACGTGCCTTGACTTCTGCTTTGCAGAAAGTACACTGAATTATTTAGTTTGGGGCCCTTTCTTTTAAAAAGTAATCACCTTCTTGAGAGAAACTTATTTTTTCATGCTATCAGTCCTAGCAGACTTTAGAAGTTCACAATCACTGAAGAGCAAAGCAATTTAGATAAAATTTCCTGTTCTGAAGACTTTTGTTATTAAACGTGAGGCATTCAATAGTAAATAGCCAGCTGTTTAATCAAAAAGTTATTGTTCGTTGTGAAGGAAAAATTGGAGTTTGGAAAACAACGAGGCTACAACTCCAAGCTCAAAAAGTGTCTGATGGAGTTTCAAACTCTATCTCATCATTTAAACTATAATGGCCTATTTCTGATAAGGCATTTCATATAAGAAAATCACTGAGACAACAGAGATCTCCCACTCATTTCTTTAATTATCCCTTTTCTTGGTGTCCCTTCATGTTCAGATTACATGGTATAATTTCAAGCCAGTTTTCAGAGAAGTCTCAAGCCTATTAATAAGGACATGCAGGTGACTCCTTTAATTCCAAAACCAAAATGAAAGAAGAAAATTTAAGAAGGTGAGGGAATCCTAAGGGGAAATTTTGGCATACTAGTAAGAAAAGAATGTTTTGAAGAAGACTAATGGGAAAAGAAAAGGTCTAAGAGTCAGAAGGCTTTTACTCTAAATTGTAGGTTTAACCACTACATTTGGGAAAATTCACTTCATCTGCCTGAGATTATATCATCACCTTTTACATAAAAAAAGGATACCTACTCGACTTACTTTTTTGGGGTTCAATGAGATTCTGTGAAGTAATTGCTTTGAAAATTGTTGCCCAATACCGATGTGAAATGGTTCAAGTATTAAGTATGAACCTGAATGTTGGTTTTCCAGTTCCTCCCAGTAATCCAGTTACATCCCCTTCCTTATGTTCAGTCCATGGGATAATCCGGTAACCTTTTTATAATCATGCCCATAATTATTCAAGTTGATATCTGTTACTTACAACTTAAGTGTTTTAACATGAAAATGTATAGGAAGATATACTGGAAGTTAAAATCCTACACTCAAATGAAGAACAGCAGTAAGTCTTTGGATGCCCACTCACCAGTGCATAGTGAGATAAAACTTGTGAGGGTCTCACCACATCTTGGTGCCTACCCTCACTTACATCCTGTAATGTAACCAGTTTACGGATGTGTGGGCAACCTGAAAGCTGAAACCAGCTCTTACTTGCCATGGTATTTTCCCCAGTACCCAGACCACCGCCAAGCACAGGATGTACTCTCGAGAAGAGTGGTTTTCACTTATTTTTGCACTTGTGTCAGTCTTCTCAGTTTCTGGACACAGCCATCTCTCCATGATTGTGTGATTACCCAATGGATATACTGGCTCGGCTCCCTCTGCCTTTTAAGTGAAAGAACTGTCCACCTGTACTTCCAATCTAGGTCAATGGAAAAGTTGAAATGCAAATTTTCAATTGAAAGTGGATGTTTAGAATAACATTACTCAAGTAAATGTCATGCTACATTTCCATGCATAAATGAAAATTTGTATGTGCATTCCCTAGTCTCTAACCTCCCCTTCATCTTTTCATATAGATCTTACACACAACTCCTTCAGTAACAATAGGTAAGTGGGCATTGCTAATACTCAGGAAATATTAAGTGAATGAGTAAATGAATTATTTGATTAAATCTAAGGCCTTAGCGGTCTCCACTTGACCTTATAGAGACTACAGCCATACTGACCTATTTGCAAATCCTGGAAGTTTCATGCATTCTCTTGCTTCCATTCTTCTGGTCCCTTGGTTTGAGACCTCTTCCTAGCACTTATCTGGCTATATAAAACACCAGCACGCAAATCAGCTGTCAAACTGGGAAGCCTTTCTCATACTATCTTTCCTCGAGTTTTATTGAAAATGCAACTTTTGTCTTGCCTTCTATGCTGCTGTCAAAATGTCTGATGCCAACCTGAATTTCTCTGCTTTGTAAATGATCTTTTTGCCTTGAAGTCATGAGAATAGTTTTATTTAAAATTTAATAGTTTTACTAGGATATAGCTCAGTGTTGACTTCACTGGTCAATTTTCATTCATGAAAATGATGGCCCACTCACTATGCAGATGTGGATTTTGAGGTCTTGCATTTTTAAATTTTTAAATAGAATTCACATACAATTTGTCCATTTGAAATACATACTTGAGTGGTTTGGGCGAGGGTATACTACATTATTCACTACGTTTTGGTAAAATAGTTAACATAAAATTTGCCATTTTAACCATTTAAGTGTGTAATTCAGTGGCATTAATTACATTCACAATCTTATACCTCCACCACCATTTCCAAAACTTTCTCATCACACCAAACAGAAACCCTGCAACCACTAAGCAATAATTCCTCATTCTTCTACCCCTCAGTCCATTAATCTCTAACCAATTTGTCTTTATGAGTTTATTATAGACATTTCATACAAGTAGAATCAAAGAACATTTGTCTCTGTGTCTGGCTTGTTTTACTGAGCATAATGTTTTCAAGGTTCATCCATCTACTAGCATTCACCAGAACTGCATTTATTTTCACAGCTGAATAATATTCCCTTTGTATATACATTTTGTTTATCCATATGTTAATGGACATTTGTGTTGTTTCTGCCTTTTGATTATTGTGAAAATTGCCACAATAAACACTGGTATGCAAGCCTCTGTCCAAATCTCTGCTTTCGATTCCTTTGGGTATATACCTGTGAGTAGAATTGCTGGGTCATTTCAGTTTTTTGAGGAATGACTACATTTTCCATAGCAGCTACACCATTTTACAGTCCCACCAGCAATGTACAAGGGTTCTAATTTCTCCACATTCTCACCAACAGTTATTTTCCTTTTTAAATCATAGCCATCCTAATGGTATGAAGTGGTATCTTGTGATTCTGATTTGCATTTTCTTGAAGAATGGTGGCATCTTTGCATATTCTCATTGGCCATTTGTGTATCTTATTTGGAGAAAGGTCTACTCAAATTCTTTCCCCCTTTTTGAATTGGATTGTTTATTGTAGAGTTGTAGGAATTCTTTATTCTGAATATTTAATTCTTACTAGATATAGGATTTACAAATATTTTCTCCCTTTCTGTCTTTGATGCACATGAGGTTTTTTGGGTTTTATTGTTGTTGTTTTAAAGACTTGAGAGAGAAAGAGTACGTGAGTGGGGTGAGAGGGACAGGGGGAAAGAATCTTCAAGTAGACTCCGGACTGAGTGTGGAGACCGATGCAGGGCTCAATCTCAGGACTCATGAGATCATGACCTGAGCTAAAACTAAGAGTTGGACACTTAACCAACTAAGCCACCCAGCTGCCCCATGCACAAAAGTTTTTAATCTTAAGTCCAATTGATTTTTTTTTTCCTTTATTGCCTGGGCTTTTGGTGTTATAGCCAAGAAATCATTGTCAAAATTCAGCATCATGAAGATTTTTCCCTATTTTTTTTTCTTTTAGAGTTTTATAGGTTTCATCTCATACCTTTAGGTCTTTGATCCATTTTGAGTTAATTTTTAGATGTCATGAAAGGAAAGAGTCCAAATTCATTCTTTTGCAAGTAGATACTGTTTTTACAGCACCATTTTTTTGGAAAACGGTCCTTTCCATTGAATGGTATTGGCACCCTTTTTGAAAATCAGTTTACCATACAGGTGAGGGTCTGTCTGGGTTTTCTATTCCATTACTCTATAGGTTTATCTTATGCCAATACCACAGTTTTGATTGCAGTTTTGTAGTAAATTTTGCAGTTCAGAACTGAGTCCTCTAAATTAGTTTTTTCATGATCATTTTGCCTTTCTTGTATTAGTTTTAAATATTCTATTCTATTCAATATTCTATCATTTTTCCTCTGGGATTTCAATTATATGTATGTTGGATCATCTTTACCTAAATTTACTGACCATTTTCTTTCTGGTCATTTTTTTTATTTCATATTCATTTTGTGATTTTAACACATTTCCTTAATGTCCCTTATAGCTCTTTCAGTTCAACTTCTCCTTTGGGGTTTTTGTAACTGTATCTTCCTTTCTAAAATGATACTTTCTCTTTCATTCTGTTCCTGTATTTAGTCAACTTATGTTTTACCTATTTTTTTGTACACTTCTAGTCTGATTTTCTGGTTAAAAGTGGATTTTCTTATCCCTAAAGGTTTGTTAAAAGATATTTGATTCAAGCTGGGAATATTGAGTTTTCTCTCAATTCTACTCTGAGTTGCTTTTTTTTTTTTTTTAAGAGTGTATCAGCTGAAATATTTTCTCATTTTTAACAGTTTTATATACATGTTTCTGCTGTTTTACATCCATTTTATAAAATGTTATTTTTGGACATGTTGAAGCCTACTTTACTCCCTGCGTCCAATTATGTTGACGATGTGGGGATGTATACTTTTATTTATTCTCCTTGACCTTTGTTTTTGGAAAGAAGGTGGAGAGATTCAGATGTAGGCAATCACCATTTTTCTACATAAAGACATGAGGGAAGCTTTATCTTTATCCTTCCTCCTAAGCCCCATCCCTAAGCAAAATTAATAGCACCACCTCTGTACTCTCATAGTATCCTTGCCCACAATAGTAGCACCCACCTAGCACTGGTATAGGAATCATTTATTTGCACCTGCCTGTCTCCCAACTATGCCCTGGGATCCTTAAGAACTTGAACCTTCTCTTCAGTATAGATGGTTAGGACTTCATTCTTAACTAAATTAATTGGATTTAGAACATGACTGCCACTTACTTGTCATTTAATCTTCAGCATATAAGTTACATCACCACTGTTTTCTAGTCCTCATCTGAAAAATGTGGATAACAGTACCTACTTCATATGGTTTTTGTGAGAATTAAGAGAACACATTTAAAGCACTGAGAACAGCACTCAGCATATAATAAGAATTTAATGTTCTTATCACCATCTTTTAATTTCCAGAAAGTAGTATGGGACCTAACACAAAACAGATAATAAATGAATACTAATAATGTCAATAAATGCTTCTTAGAGGATATTATATTTAATTCTATATCCCCCGTAGCATCATACTGGTTCAAAAGGGGTTGGGGGGGGCGCCTGGGTGGCTCAGTTGGTTAAGCTACTGCCTTCAGCTCAGGTCATGATCCTGGAGTCCCAGGATCGAGTCCCGCATTGGGCTCCCCACTCAGTGGGGAGTCTGCTTCTCCCTCTGACCCTCTCCCCTCTCATGCACTCACTCTCTCCCTCTCAAATAAATAAATAAAATCTTTTTTAAAAAGGGGGGGTTGGGGGGAGGGCTTGACAAATACTTTTTTGAAAGACTTATCATTTGATTCTAAGTATTCCAGACATATAGGTGTATATTAGAACATAAGATCTGAAGAGAACCCTAGAGCTACTTCCTTATGCCTCACCTTTCCCTCCCCACCAATGAGATTTTAGTGCCATAATGTCCTGTTCTAATTCTTCTGAGCTAGTAGAGTTTGGCACAATCATTTTATCTCTTGCAAAATTAAGAGGTGATAGATGTCTCTAGGGGATACAAATAAAATATTTGTAACATCATGGAGACTGGCTGCAGTATCTGTTCAAAAGATGGTTGCTCTTGGTACATTTTCCTCAACTATGCCCTCCATCCCAGCCCATCTGCTTCACCTATTCCACCTCACTCATCAGTTCCCAAATAAGGAGGAAACCCAGCAACACTTCCAACCAGGGCAGCAGTCATCTGTTATGCACCTATTGCAAAACATCCTCACACCTATCCTTTTGGCCCTGCAAGGTCTCTCTGCCCAGGTAACCCCACTTCTTACCCATTTGGTGGCTCAGAAAAGTCAAACATCTGCTTTAATTTTTTTTAACCAAATGTACATTTAACTCAAAGAGCTCAAGACTGAGCGATAAGATACAAAAGAAGCAGTATTTTGTGGTCATTCATTCTTTCCTTCAACAGATGGTGACTAATATGGGCTAAGCACCGTGCTAAGTTCTACAGATACAGGTATGGGGGAAATCTCTGCCATCTTGGGAGAAGGTACAAACACTTAAGCTAATAAATATACAAAGTGAGAAATGTGAAGAAAGTAAGACAGAGGAAAGGGAATAGTGAACAACGTAGTGGGAGAGTTTCTACTTTAGATCGTTTCATTGACGAGACAGCATTTGAATACTTTAAGGAAGTGAGGAAGCAAGTCAGGAGAATGTACATAGAGTATACTGGGCAGCACAACAAATGCAAAGGCCATAACAGGGCAGGGGTCTGTGTGAAATGTTAAAGCAGAATCAAGGACTCAGATGTGACTGGATCACGGGAAGCAGAGATGAGAACAGAGAAGCAGCAAGGAGCTAGAGCACCTTGGACTTTTAGGCCATGCTACAGACTCCAGCATTCACTGTAAGGGAGATGGGGAAAGTTTTGGTGAGTTTTGAGATGGGGAAAGCTTTGGCGAGTTTTTGAGTTTTGACTGTCAGGACCTAATTTAAATGCTTACCGTGGTTGAGGAGGTGAGACAAGTCTGGGAACAGGAACCTAGCCAAAGTAGAATCAGGGAAACCTGTTGCAGACTATTTTAACAATACAAGTAACAAATGATAGTGGTTTGGAGCAGGCTGGTGCTTGTATAAGTGCTGAAAAGTGGTCAGATTCTAGATATATTATGATTAACTGAATTCTAACAGATTATAGTTAGAGTGTGACACAAAGGAAAGATCACTCCAACTGATGGCCCAATAATCCAGTGAAGGATAATTTTCAAGGAGAGAGTAACAAATTGTGTCAAATGCAGCTGACAGGCCAAACAAGATGAAGACAAAGAATCAATCCTTGGAATTGGCAACATGGAAGTTTTTGGTGGCTTTCATGTCTCTTTGGTGCCATTATAGGGGGAAAAAAAAACCTGACTAGGTCCGTAGGCTCCCCCAGGGACCAGCAGATTCAAACTCTTCATTTTGCATGATGTCAAGAGAAGGGAAATATTTGAAGGTTACAAAGTTGAGGAGCAGTCCAAGAGCTAGGACCCAAGTCTTCTCATCTACCAGCTAGCATTCAGTGAATCTTGTTTCATAATATTTTCCTCCTACTCCTTTTACTATTGCTACTATTACTACTGGTAATAAAAATTAACAATGACTAAATGCTTATTATGTGCCAAACATAGATCTATATACTCTCTATTACTACAATTAAACCCACGATGTAGGATTATTTTTAACAAAATGATAAAACTGTGGCCCAATTAAAGTAGGCAAAGGGAAACCAGTGGAAACAGGGGATCTGGATATGAACACAGCAGTCAGGCTCTCATCTAAAGCCTCACTCAAACTTCCCATATTCAAATCCTCTAACAGTTGACCTGTGTCGTTGCTTCTGTTAGGGCCCTGAGCATTTCGTATCTTGGAATTGTGGGTTCATGCCAAGCTCTTCAGTGCTGTGGAAAGAATACTAGATATCAGCTCTTTAAAGGCCTAGAATTCTCTCTCCATCCTGACACAGCCACTTATGCAAAGGATTCCTTCGCTCATTTGTTAATCCACTTCCTAATTCAATGACTGCCCAAGCAAGCATCCAGCCAGGTGCTGGGGACACAGCATTAAAATAAGACAAGTTGAAGTTGCTAACACTATTCACTGGAGGTCAGAGGTATGGGTCAGGAAAATAAGACACCATAAAATTGGAAACAGGTAAATGATCAAGATGATTTCACATGGGGGAAGTCCTTCAGAGACAATAAAAGAGGAGATGATTGACCTGATAAAGACTGATCATCGAGAGTCAGCGCCACATCTCTCTCAAAGCTCAGGCACAAGACCTTCCCAAGCAATTTCCAATATAAATGTCACTGCCATTTTTTTTTTTTTTAAAGCAACCAGTGTCAGATTATCACAGACACAAGTAACAGGATTTACTCTTGCCAATACCACACTCTGAATAGCAAAAAACAAAAGCCAAAGGCTCAGCTTTTTCATCTATGCCTCTTAACACCATTTTGACAATTTCCTCTTTTCTGACCACATAATTAGGTTTTCCAAAAGCCTTATCCGAGAGTCCATCTTACAGAGGCTAATATCATCACTAAGTAATTTGTAACTGGAGGGAATCTCCTCCGTATTCTGCAAGATTTGGAATTCTAGGCTGAGATGAATGGGAGAGGAGGTCCTACAGTCTCGGCCTTGAAGGATCATCTGTTGGGTCCGGTCCCCCTGTCAGATATGCCTCTCCCTAACTGTGCTAGAGGATTGGGTGAGGATGCAGAGCCCTCTCTGGAGACCTACATGCTCCATCCTCAAAGCTCTCTGCTTTCCCCAAACTCCCGGCAAATCAGTGAAAACCCCTCACTGTGCACCTTTCACACTCCTTCTTCCTGCTGAATTGGAAGGATAATTTCCACCTCACTTTTACTGATGAGTACCCCAGGACTCAAAGAGGTTAAGAAACTTGCCTAAGGACACACAGCTACGAAGTAGTGAAGCCAGAGAGTGATCCAGGGTCTCTGACTTTGAACCTGTAACAATCAGGGTCTCTGTGGGAAATAGAGAGGTTTGGCAATTTGCAGCAAATAAACTGATTATTTACAGAAGTATGAACACAGAGTAGATAAACCACAAGGGATGGTGTACTGCCACAGAGTTTATAAAAAGGGAGCAAGGGAATCTCTTTCCTAGGCATGAAAAGGCAGGGAACCCAAAAAAGGCCATCTGATAGGACCTGTGGCTTTCAGTCAAGAGGCTCAGTCAGCCCACGGTGACCCCATGGAGAAAGAGCTAGGGAAATCCTATTCTCTCCACCCCCTCCCTCACCTCCTGCCTGTTCTTCATGCTGAGGAAACTCCAAGAACCTAAATGATCAAGAATCTGCTGATGCAACCCGTTTTTCAGCCTACCAGCAGGACACAACAAAGTGGAAAAGAGAGGCGAGAGAAGGTTTCTGGAGAAGCAAATGGAAGGTACTTTGCCCAGACTCCAAGGTTTTTCCCACCATCCCCCAGTCTCCCCCTTGAGGGATGACTGGAGCCAATACCTAAGCACACTCCCTCTAAAGGTGACACTTCAGTTAAGCCTCATGATTGTTCATCTTGCAAATACTGGATCACCTTTCTCACATAGCACTTAGCAAGGATGAGCTTTAGGGCAAAGCTCAGTCATGATTTTGTCAAGGTTGTATTTTCTTCTTCACTGAAATGCAGAACCCTAATTTCAGAGTTACTCCAAGTGAAAACCCTAGACCCATCTGCAAATGCCGACTCCACTGCCGCCTGGCTCGAACTCCAGCAAGGTAAGCAGCAACCCACCAAGCTGGGGATTCCATCTGCAGCTTACGTATAGCAAGGGAACAAGATCCAAGTATAGGAAGGAGTCAGCATCAGGCAATCAGCGAAAACCAAGGTCTGGGTCTCCCCTGAGGGCAGGAAAGCGCTATCCTGCCAGAGGGGTATGCCCTGGGGTGGCGCTGACAGGGGTGCCCTGAAGCTCTGAGGTCAGTAAACAAAAGGGAACCGCATCAGTTGCCAAACTATACATGTAAAGCAGTGGGAATCAAAAGCCAGGGATCAGTGGCCAAGAACGCAAGAGCCAGGAGCATGAGCAAGTGAGGAAGGGGAAGGGGAAGGCAGCCCTTGGTAGAAGCTGCAATCAGGCACTGACTTCGATGGGTCTGCCATGGCACTTTATGGGGAAGGGGCCACAGCCACAGGCCAGGTTTGCCAGAGCAAAGGCCTAACAGGAGCTGCCCTGGCCACCAGGGTCGATGGACTCAAAGCAGGAGTCACAGTGGCCACTCAGATCCACTCATTCTTTCTTCTGTTTGATCGCAGCCTTACAGATGCCCTGAGGGCAGGAACAGCTGCATATATAAAGGACTCCTGATTCAACAGATACTGGTATCGCCTCCTTGGATTTGTCCTATTCACTTCTCTCAGATATGGAAGAACCATCACTGTCAAATCCAGCATCAGCAAGCACCATGGTGGTATGTATTGAACTCTTACCAGGCACAGTGCGCAACTATTGATAAGCTACAGCCACAGGGTTGACAGCCTCCCAAGACCCACTTCCTTCCCCCTCTTTGCTCAAAGTACCAGAGTCTTGTTGGAGCAGTGTGCCAGCACCATGGAAGGAAGAATGGTTAGTCTGACAATCATAGCAACCCCTTCCCCCTTTGCCAGGGGAAAGCCTCTAGAGACAATGCTGAGGATAACAGAATAGAAGGAAATAAAGGATGCACTGGTCCCAGAGGACCAGAGCACAAACTCATCTCAGGCACTGCCTCACCTCAGCTTCTTTAGGTGACCATAATAATCCGTAGTTTAAGCCACTATTATTTGCAGCCAGCGATGTTCTAATACATGGGCGTGGTCCTGTTTAATTCCAGTTATCCAGTGAGGGAGGCATTATCTTTATTTTAGGATTGAGGCTTAGGAAAGCTAATTAGTTTTAGGGCCCATGTATTAGGACATCGCTGGCTGCAAATAACAGTGGCTTAACCTAAGGATTATTATGGTCAAAGGTTAAGCGTCATGGTCCTGGAATCCCAGGATCGAGTCCCACATCGGGCTCCCTGTTCAGCAGGGAGTCTTCTCCCTCTGACCCTCCCCCTCTCATGCGCATGCACTCTCTCGCTCATTCACTCTCTCTCAAATAAAATCTTAAAAAAAAAAAAAAAAGGAAAGTTAATTAACTTCGCTAAAAATCCTATAACTCGAGTCAGAGCCGAAGTTGAAATCCAAGGTTGTCAAACTCCAAAAGCTTGTGATCTTAACCACTATACTTTCTCTCACTGCGTTCATGTAATGCCTGACCCGGGACAGCATGGGCTCCACACAAACAACACTTAGCATTATGCCCAGGCTCCGACCATCTGACCCTCCTCACATACCCACTTCAATCTTGTAACCCCCATCTCAGCAGAGGCTAATTGCCATGGTCTCTCCTAGCTACACAGCTGAGACAGAACATGCTGATCAAGGGCAGGGGCTCTTGGCTCCCTGCCCTGTTTTTATGGTCACTGTTGTGTGGAGCCCAAAGCAGGCGGCTACAGGCCTACAAGTGAATACCATCACATACACTGCCAAGTCACAGAACTGCCCAGAGTATCCTATAAGCCCTCATCCCTCCTGAATATGTTCCTTCTCCACACCAATGACGTGGCAAGGCTTTATTCTGCTCAATGATAACGCAACTGAGGAAGGATACGTGCCAGCTCATCATTCAGGGGGAAAGTGCTTGTATATGCAAAGAAAAACCTAAAGAATGGCAATACAACTGTTAATGATCACCTCTGCACAATGGAATTAAGAGTAAGGTGATAAGAATTATATGGTTTTAAATAGCTTTCACCTGTTTTTATGTTATTCAGTACTGTAACATATAGTTTACATAGGAAATGCATTGATAAATTTATTATTCTATCATAGAAAGCTAAAAAATACTTATGCTGTAAATTTTCACCCCAACCTTCACATAGTTCCCTAGAATTTCTGTCCTCATAGCTTCTTATACACATTTTATTTTGTGAATCTGGCAAACACCTTTTATGATCTCAAAAAATTAAAGAAAAATCCACTGAGCTTCACAGTAAGGCTACACCAAAATAGCATGCGATACTCATTTAAAAAAAAAAAAAAATGCAAAAACCTGCCCACGGGGCTTAATTTAATGGGCTTGATAGGAAGACCTTACTGTGAGCATCTAATGCAGTTTCAAGAAGCAGACCCACAGAATTTTATACTGGTGATATAGCTACCTTACAGGACCAACACATGTACCACCCAATTATGTTTGCTCTCCAGCAGAGGGGGCACATTGGCCCTTAATCCTACCTGTGATGGGTTTACGTTCATACCCTATGTGTAAATCACCTACACTCAATTCATGCCTGCCAGAGCTCCTGTGGACACAGGACACATGTAAATTCAACTTGAGAGTGAGGCATGGTTCACCTTGTGCTGTGAATCAGACCAGGAAATCACCAAAAGCCTTTTATAGATTAACTGCCTTCCTCAAGGAAAGAATAATCCTCAGAAGTTCGAAGTAGAAATACTAGGATTATTTCATCTTCACCATTCCTTGTGCCTAATGTTTACAAAGCACGTTGAAATTTACAACACACATTCCATGCTGGTTCTCACTGGATCCTCCCTATAACCCTGTACAAGCAGAACGGGTAGAAATCCCCATTCTGTCCAGAGAGGGGACAGAGGCAAAGAACAAGGAGACCTTTTTCTGGAACCATCTAGAAAGCTAAGATCACAGGTCAGAAGCCACAAATACAGACCTCCTAAACCAGTACTCGTCCATTTATTCATTCATTCAGGTATTTACAAGTATCTGTTGACTACTTATTACAACGACAGCTTTATCATATACATTGGGGATACAGTCGTGAGTTCTCAGGGTGCTTACAGGCTGTGGGAAAAGCAGACATCAATGAAATGATCAAGAACTCCTCTGCAGGAAAAGGAGCACTATTTTACAGTCCAAGTATAAAACACAAGTATAAAGTCTTCATTCTGAAGATTAAGGGTAAGTAGGATTTAGCTTGATATTCCAGAAATGGCATGTATGGAGGTCCTGTGGCATCCACGAAGATGGTCCTCTTAAGGAACTAACAGAACTGGAGGTCAGAGGAGCAGGAAAAGCAGTGCAAGAGGAAACTGAAGAAGGAAACTTGGACCGGACTAGGCAAAATGTTTCAAAGCTCTATGAAGGATTGTGACTTTAATCCTAAACTTACAGGAGGCCATTAAATGCACTTACCTACATGTTGCGGTGGGAAGGGAAGTTGGTAACCAGGTTTGCAAAGTGGAGTCCTTATATATCACCCTAATGTCCATGAAAAATTGCTACCAGTGAAAGTTACTCTGAATTCAAGGTGCTCATCTATTTCCTGTGCTCGCTCTTATTAGCTCCTGCAGGCTCTAGTATGAATCTAATTAGATACCAATAAAAGTAGCAATAATGACCGATGTCCTCCTAAATGGGGGTCTCCCAGCCCCAACTCTTTATTTCACTGCCAACAGTTTAATGAGACACTGTGATTGCAAAGTCACCTTAAAGAACACAGAGTTTATCACCTTGAAATCATGAGTATCAGAATTTATATTGAAACAGTATAAAACCACCCATGTAACACTGGAAACTACTGTAATTCATCTCTCTCACATTTGAAGAAATGGCCAAATGGCTCATTTGCAGTCAGTCATGATTTAAGATTAAGTCCTTGGCCATTACACATCAGCAGAGAGGTACATGCAAGCCATACAAATCACACGAGGATGATGGGCCATTCGAAGGCCTGACCCGATATGCTCTCTGTGGTACTGAGACCATGAACCTGCCTATCAACATTCAGATTCCAGGAAGGAAGAGGAGTCTAAAAACAAGACCACAGAAGCCCTCAGAAGTCTGAAGACCAACAGTGGTTGGAATGCACAACAAGGGAGATTTTAGTGCCACAGGGAAATGGTCCCATGAGGTGATTAGCATCCCCCGTTTTAGAAAGTAGCACACGTAACCTGGCCTTTGTTTTCTTCAGTTTATAAATGGAATATATTGTACTCTTTCCATGAGAAGTTACAAGTGTTCTCTTGTCACATGAGGGTGCTAAAAAAATAAAGAGGAAAAAAAAATGGAATGACTGGTGAAGAATAAGCTCCCTGAAGAAATAAGGACAGACCTCCAAACACTGGTTCCAGGCGGCAAAGACTCTCCGGGATGAGTCCCTTTCTCTTTTCAGCACCTCACAAGTCCCCATCTAGAAGACTGCAATAATATCTACTTCAGAGAGCTACAGTGAAGATCAAGTGATTAGAGGAATCATCTCTAAAGAAATGCAAAACACTAACTTCAACTCCCTAATGACTAAGCAAGAAGTCTGAGCTTCCCCCAGCATGGTGCTGGGCCTCTGAGGCTAAAATGTCAAAGAATTCAAGAAATAGGAATCATACATTCCCCACCTCTTTCCTTGCCTGTGCTTCAAAGATAGCATCAGACCTGGAGAGCAGGCATTAGCAAAAGTGCAGGGAGTGAATGAGTGAGTCAAGTGCTATGGTGAGAATGTACCAGGATGTCACAGCCTGGAGCCGTTTACATCCAGTGGAAATAAAATTCCATTCTAGTTAATAGAGGCATGCTAAGTGTCTCAAAGAAGCCAGCTGATGGCCTAAACCCCAAGCATGTAAGTTCCTGTGTGTGAAGTTTGCTATCAGGAAAGTGATACCCTCCGACTAATAGACTCTAATGAGTAGAGACATAGCCTGACGTTCCTGGGGAAGAATTACAGACAACAGCATCACAGAGGCCTTTTAAAGAGAAGGGGAATTATTTTCACTCTAACTGCCTGGGGAACACCCTCCAGTGAGGGCCCAGACATATTAACCAACCAGCTGGCTTAGTGGCTCTGGAACTCCTGCTGGGAGAACATAAGAAATTAAGAAGGACAAGCTGAGGGACAAAAGTCAACTGAATTTAGGGGTAGAGTAGGGAAAACAATGTGCAGAGACCTTTTCCTTCCAAGCTTCCTCATCCTCACACCACACTGCCACCCCTGCCATACTCCACCCCCCACCAAAAAAAAGGCAACCAAACAGGTACAACTATGTATCTGTTTCTTTGTATCCAACCACTCTGGCTACTTTTTGAGTTTCCAGAAAGAGGTATTTCTTTGCAATAGGGTAGGAAATCTATTCAACGACCACATTAATACCCTTGATCTAACTAAAAAACTAATGCAGTATTTGGATTTTTTTGTCCCAACTAAAAAGTCCTCACGGCTCATGCATTTTCTATTCCCCAATGCTCTATTCCAACAAGTGAATAAGAGGAACAGAGACAATATATAAATGTATTCTTTAGAAAGACAAGATTCCTTCCATCACATATATTGTCCTGCTTTGACTTTTCTCTCCTTGCTTTCCTTTTTAAAAAATAACTGTGCATATCAAAGAGACAATAAAATTGTAACAATAAAGATGCAAGCATCGATATGTTTCCTACAAGCACACATTTATTTCTCTTGCAGCCTATTTCCCCTTCCATTTACCCAGTATAGACCCCTGTCCACGCAATACAGTGACAACTCAGGATGTGTCTGAAGGCATGTAGATGTAATCACTAGAGTTGGAAATGCAGTCCTGTTTTCCTCTCTATTCTAATACATCTTTGGTCCCACATATGCAATAAAGTGCCTTCTTGTCCATCTACTCATGGCCTCAGGTAGCCAACAAGTCACCAAATAAAGGATAGATTCTATTGTATTCCTTTGCAGTCTTCTCCATTTACAAACCTAGAAACACCGGAGTGCAATTCATTAAGCCCTCTAGGGAATAAGAAGAAAAGATGAAGGTTCTTGAAAGACAAAATTAGAAACAGGTCTGCTACTGATGTCTTTAGAAGACAGGGCAAAGTTAAACGTGGAACCTACCTAATGAGGTTGGAATGAATAAGCCACAGGGTACACAGCATGGGTAGAAATGAGAGGGGCTCAGTCAGAATGAGGTATTCAATACTCTAATGTCTAGGCTGCCTAACAATTAAGTAGCGACTCTCCACTTGGCCAAAGAATCTACAACGTTGGCCACCTGGATCTTTAGATCCAGTCTCCCCCATTATTTCTCTATAGCTTGGCAGCAAAGGTTTTTCTTCCTTCAGGGTTCAAAAGAAATGTTCCTCAACAGCACAACTATACATCTACTGACTACAGTGCACTGCTCTATCTTGTAGGTCATCCATCTACCAAGGCCTTCATCGCCAGGTCAGCCAGCATCCCCAAAAGGCTGTCCATAGTCACATATCTGGGGCAGAACACTCAAAGAAATAAAGAGCACAAGGTGGGAGAGAACAAGAAGCAAACATCCTTTAGCATATGCAACACCTACTCCAGCAAAAGGAGAGATAAGCGAGAAAAAAAGATTGGGCAGTTAGGGTAAGTAGTCTCTGTTCACCAGCAGCATGCTGTAATGTCAACCCATACATCAATTCAAGTCATTGCAAACCCTCTGCTGGTCTGTACTACATAAGGAGCCCTGTGAAGACAGCAAGCCTGGGTTGCTCTCCAGGGTCCTGAAGATTGAAAAAAGAAAAGCATGCCCTAAGTAAATCAGAGACAGCCCAGAAGGTCAGAGACAGAAGGAAACCTAAGAATCAGCTGGTCCTATAGCCCCTTACTGTACTTAGAGAGCTAAGGCCCAGAGACAGTACATTACTTCAAGGTCATATGAATTTAACAATCTTTCAGCTCCAGTTTGCAGTCCAGAACATTCTACTTAGAAAAGCCAGATTTTCCAAGTAGGAAAGCAAAAACTATTTTGTTTAGGAAATTGTAACAAGTGAGTTTCTGCATTCAGTAAAACTTCACCTAGTTTTTTATCTCCTCATAAATTTTAGCTGCGATAATTTTGGCTTCTGAGACAGGGAGGAAGAAGTAAATTTCTGCACCTCCTCTCTCACATGAATAAAAAGGGAAAGACACCAAACTGCATTCTCAAGGCCCTGCTAGGATCAACAAAAGACGTTATCACAATGGAGAGGTTTTCTTCCCTATTCACCATATTTACCCATTTTTAAAGAGATGCTGCAATTACATATTTTTTAAAAGGGACTCCACTGATATAAACACCATGTACCTTTCTGTTGTGTTACAAACCATAGAACCAAAGTTATTGGAGAAGAGTACCTAAGATTTAGCCATCAGAGTAACTTCAAGGACCCGACTGTCCTCAAACCCTACCTTGCACCATAGATCCACATTACACACTAGGTCCTCATCCATCAGACATGGGCTACTCTCTGCATACAGGTGAAAATCTGACTACACTGAATTCTTTTCCAATATATTTTAACATCTTTTCTTTCTGATAGTATAAGTCTATAGTACTTCGTGAAGCTGTATAAAGCAGCTTGAAATTATCAAGATCTGGCACCCTCTCTTGCTACATTCCTACAACACTGTGTTATAAGAGTCACTACTATTTCCATTGTACAGATGCAAGCATGGTCCCCAGCAAATGAGTGAATGAACAAACTAAGACTCTTCAAGGAATGTAAGACACAAATGGCCTGATTTCACACTCCTGAATAATGTATGTAAATCACATTTTATAAATGGCAAAACCAAGACAAAGATTCAGCATTCATTTCAGTCTAGATTAAGCCACAGAGAAGAGCTCTTCCTTCCCTTTCCTGCCCTCCCCCCCCTCATACTTCCTTCTCTGGCCCTTCCTGCAAGCTTTCCCTCAACTTGATACCACTCACGCACACACACTCCTCTCTCACCGGCACTATGACTGGCTATGTAATGCTTATAAGACGAACCTCATTGCATGCTGAATTCCCATGTGACTGGTACAGAATCAAATCGCACAGGTACAAAACTGTAAAGCTGCAGAAATTGTAATGCATTTTCACCTGGGTTGGTAAGAGACTGAGAGGCTCTTCCACATCTCCATCTCTCCCTCCTGTGATCTACCAAACTTGAATGTCTCCACCAGGAATCCAGCAATCCATCATGTACAGCCTTACAACATCTCTTTGTACTGGTGCCTTATACGGTTACTTAAATTTACATACAGGTATATCCTATCTCTCTAGCTCACTTGTCCTCTCTCCCTGGACAGAAGATCTAGAGCTGCTGGCTTAGCTGGACATGAGGCTTATACTGGCTTCTCAATTTTACCTTACTTTCAGTAAGTTGTGTGCATGTGTTCCTGTTTGTGAAGTGAATCATCTATCCAGGCAAGAAATCAGGAGATTGAGTCTTGGCCAAGATCTCTTGGAAGCTGTAGCCTTCATTCCCCCCGCCTGACTGTAGTGGAAATGTTTATAAAATCAACATAGTATGTTATACATGTGGCTTAACTACCTTAAGGAATTTAGGTTTAACAAGATGTTTGTAAATACTTTAGGAGCTCCCTGGGAAGAAAATGCCTTATTACTGTATTTCATTATAAAAAAAAAAAAAAAAAAACAAACTAGAGAAACAGATGCTCGTACCCTGAAGTTACTCTGAAATATCAGACAAAAATGGTGAATTACTGGGCGTGTGGGTGGCTCAGTCGTTAAGCGTCTGCCTTCGGCTCAGGTCATGATCCCAGAGTCCTGGGATCGAGCCCCGCATCGGGCTCCCCGCTCCGCGGGAAGCCTGCTTCTCCCTCTCCCACTCCCCGTGCTTGTGTTCCCTCTCTTGCTGTGTCTCTCTCTGCCAAATAAATAAATAAAATCTTAAAAAAAAAAAATGGTGGATTACTGACTTGTTCAGTGATTTATAGTAAGTTTTTTTCTAATTCTACATGCTCAAGATCAGTTGTATGCAAAAATTCAATGTGCTCTGCAGTAAACAAACAGCATGTGTTAGAAGTAAAATGTGTTTGTTGTCTAGACTGTAACCATTAACTTCCTGTCAGAGCGGACAATCGAGCCGCACATGTGTGTGCACACTCATACAAGTCTGAACAAATGAGGTCAGGGTTCAGAGTTCTGTTGCACTATGGCTGTTTTAAGAGATTTTTTCTTTCCCAGCAGTGAGGCAACAGGAGGTTGGCTTAGAGTAAGGATACCTGCATATTGCACAAAGTGCTGGCCAAAGGGTAGATGAATGTGCCATTTGAATGATAAACACTTCTCTGTCTGTCCCTTAGCTATTGAGAAGCTCAGCTCCAGTCATTTCCAGACCAAGATGCTGGGAGTGACCATTTTCAGTTCTCTCCACTGCTCAGCTGCTATCACAAGTTGTCATATCAGCCTACTAATGGGGCTTCAGTTCAAGTCCATGCTTTCTCTGATATCTGGGGACCAGGGCCAATCACTATAGGGGGCCCTGCTTGTTTCAGAATTCAAAGTGACTGAGTGAATAAGCCATGAACTTCCTGATGGCAAGGACTTATTTCTCTGCATCCTCCACAGCCTGGCAGAGAGTGTCCAATATATTAATTTGAGGAGTTGATGGAAAGGTAAAAGTTACCAAAGGGGAGGAAAGAAAATCTTCTGAGGTAAACAGAACACATATGCACCAAATCCCAGGTTTCACTGGATTCTGGGCTCTTGAATAATGGGAAGAGGCCACAAGGTGAGCAGAGAATGGAAGGAGAGAATCTGAGGAAGGTTAGTGCAGACCTCATTCTTGTCTTTGTTGGCAACTATTAATATAAAGGCAGCTGGAGAAAAACCCAAGGCACTGGAGATAATCAGGCTAGCTGCCCAAGTGAATGGTTCCTTTTCTGTTTCTAGCCTGAGGTAATCTGCTACCCATACTTTGGGAGCTTCTTCTTTTTTTTTTAAAGATTTTATTTATTTATTTGACAGAGAGAGACACAGTGAGAGAAGGAACACAAGCAGGGGGAGTGGGAGAGGGAGAAACAGGCTTCCTGCGGAGCAGGGAGCCCGATGTGGGGCTCGATCCCAGGACCCTGGGATCATGACCTGAGCCGAAGGCAGACGCTTAACGACTGAGCCACCCAGGCGCCCACTTTGGGAGCCTCTAAGACTAGGCCCAGCTAAACAGCTAAAGCAGGAAGAAAAGTGTTAGTCTCCACAGCAAGCGGAAAGTGTAAGACGACCAACTAAAACAGCAGTCACTTTTCTTATGACTATTAGTGTAATTAGGTCTGAAAAGACAGTCTCTCAGTTCTCATCTTAAAAAAGGTGGAAAATCTCACCACATACCAGTTCCTCAGAGCAATGCAATTGCCCAGGAAATCTTCCTATTGCAAATGTTTTTATGGTCCTGGAAACTTCTGTATTTCTCCCCTGGGAAGACTCTCTCATGTGTTTTTGACTATGTCCCAGAAAGTACAGGTCATGAACACTTTACAGAGGTGATGTGCAGGGATAGAAAGACTAAGGCTTGGGAGTTAGATCTCGGTTCAAAGTTTTGGCTATATGCTTATTACACATGACTGAGACTGAGTTATTGATCTTTGAGCCTTTCTAATTCCAAATCTGTAAAATAGGTCTAATAAAATTGTCCCCACATGACTATCCTAAGGAATATTATGGCCAGCATATTACCTGGCCTCTGGTAGATGCCCAAATGTAGGTCTTTCCCCCATGCTAATGAAATGAGTTTCATTAGTAAGATTCCATATCTTACTCAAACAACTCCAAGGATCAGCAACCTAAGACGTGTGGGAGGAAAATACTAGAAAGGAGCAAACTGCTCACACTGAATCAGGCTCTGGCCTTCCCTCAGCTCCCAAGTCCAGTGCCATGGTCCCCCACTGTTGGGCTGAACAGCCTAGCACTTAGAATGCTCATGAATCAGACTTGGGTCCAAATCCTAGTACAGCCACTTACTAGAAGCAGGACTGCAGACATATAATGTAATCTCAGCTCCGTCATTTTAAGGCAAGAAAGTAAACATGAGTATGGGATGAACTAATCTATCTAAAATGCTTAGCACTGTGCCTAGCACAAGTCAACATTCAAATATTATCACATCACCATTTGTCACCTAGCCAGCAGAACTCTAGTGGATGACAGGTTGAGAAAAAAGTACACCTCTAAGGGGAAAAGCCATCAAAAAGAACCTCAGGAGTATTAAATGCATAGCTTTAAGAGTAAAAATCAGCCTTTGTGACATTCACTCTCTGGGAGAGTGGCCTATATAAGTAGACCAGCATCTTGATAAATGGACCAGAGCCCCTGCCAACCTAGAATCAGCTAGAGCTGCTGGGAAGAAACTTGTAAAGAAGGTAAGCCCATGTTATCCACTAGACACTACCTTCTCTTTCCTTAATCTTTTCTTCTTCTTTCCTGGGGGCTCTGATGCAAGTACTTGGTTTTCCAAGGTCCCTCACTTTTCGTTGCAGCCTAGCCTCTTCCTCAGCTTCCTCCCCCTTCCACCGAAATCAGCAGTTTTGAAATACCATTCCATGTACTAAGGCTAGACCGCCTGCCGAAGAACTACATGGAGAGCTTGTTAAAAATACAGCTTCTCAGAAGTTTCTACCCTCAGGAAATCTGATCCAGCAGATCAGAGATGGGGCCTGGTCACCCAGTTTTTTTTATAAATCCCCCAGTAATTCTTAGGTGTCATCATGTCTGGGAATTACACCAAAAATCAATTTTACCTCTCCTGTGGCCCAGTTGTCCTGGGCCTTTCTTTCCCCTGACCTACCTAAAAACCTCATCTGTGTTTGGGCCCATGAATCATTAACTGGCAACAACTTTACATTCTCCTTCCAAGATCTTATATAAAGAACGTGTTAGGTCATGAACTAAAATATGATAAATTTCAAGAAAAATGAAGAGAGATTCGGAATCCCCCTCAGTCCATTCTTTATAAATGGGGCTCACCTTATAAAATACTGTGGGCTCCAGCTCTCCCGTCCTCTCTCCACTTTCCTGGTGGAAAGGCCAAGGTAGCCAAGAAGGACATACAGGGTATGAAAGTTCGGAGACAAAGAGGTACCCTAAGTGTGCAGAATCAACAACGAACACTGTACTGAGCATCAAAAACTAAGCACCACCCAGAGCACCTTATATGGATTATCTCATTCAGCACTCCTATCTATAAGTATTATCCCAGTTTACAAATTTAAAAATAGAGATGCAAAGAAATTAACTTGCCCAAATTCAGAGCAGACAAGTGGTTGAGGTGGTCAGTAAAAGAGTATTTCATAGGAACCAGAGAATCCGTGGAAGTGTGAAACGTTAGATTAGCAAAGACATAGCCTTTCCTCTTTTTCCTTCTCCAGAGAGATTAGAAAAAAAGATGATAAAACTTTTGGAAGGAGGAAACAAAAAAAACTACATAGCAAGAAACCAACAGTATCCCCCAGACTTTTCAGGGGGGGAATTACTGAACTAGAGCTTTAAGGCCCCTTTCTGACCTGTGGCATAGGACATGCAGGGCCTTTCTGCTCTCCCATTGGGGGAGCATACAGATGGCGAGCAGGGCAACAAGAAGAATGCTAACTGGACTGGAGTTCTGGAAAACTGAAGGGGCCAATGAGTTCTCGAAGGTGGAAAGGAGGATGGCAGCAGAGGGCCAGCTTTCTCCAGGCTGCCCATGTTAGGACAATATGGTGAAAAGGAGCCCGTGGTTCTATGGAAACTTTGTTCAGATTCACTTATTATAATGTGGCTGAAGTCACAATTCTTCCCAAGTCCAGAAAGTAGCTTAAATAAATCAAAATGGACCACGACTCATTTCAAGATGGCAGAAGCTCCCTTAAACCTGCCATTAATTTCTGTTCTCTGCCCTTCCTGGCCCTTTTCCAAAAGAAACTGCAGAGCTGGAATTGCAAGCACATTCAAGTACCTCCTCATCAGAAATGGAGTCTGGAGCTGATTAACCTTGGACTTTTTTTTTTCTTCCTGTTCAGTTCCAGAAAGGAGGTTGTCCCCAACATGCCAGTTCCTTATCCTGGGCCTAATGGAACAAGGCCTGTGTCTCAACAGTCATTTTAACTTTGACAGTACCATTAACAAGAACCAAAGATTCATGGGCACTGCTAGCAATGCCAAAAACTTTCTCTGTGAGATCATTCTCCACAAGGATTTTCAGTGGATTCTAGAGAGATCAAAACCTTCCCTTCAACCACCATTAGCCAGTTGTCCAGCCACAAATGATCCAATGGAGACCACGAGTCTTTTTACAGCTCAAAGTAAACCTGACTCCAGTGTCCTACACGGGGGATGAGATCTCCTTTCCACCCTAATTTCACGATGCCCAATGAAATCCCCCCAGGTCACACAAACGGTCTTGCCAACCACTGGCAAACTGAAAGGCTCATTCCTTTGCAGAGAATGGATGGGGTCAATTCCCAAAGATTCAAAGCACAGCCTCTTTAAGAAGCCTCCATTTGGAAAAGATATTTAAGCAAAGCTGTGCTTGATGAAGTGAAAGAGAATTAGTTGCTTCAGTGGCACGGGCTTCTCAGCTTCATTCGAAGGTAGATGGGCTCATTCACTTCCAAGTTGAACGAACTCAACAACAATATATCATAGTTAACTGTGATCACAGCTCCATGGAATTTCAGCTGGTGCTGAAGTCCACGGAGGTGCACTTACTATTCCCCAATCTGTAATCACCCTTTTGTACATTTGTTCCTAATCACAGGATACTGTTTCATCTTAATGAACTGTTTTCTTAGCATATTACGGTTGGTCATTTCAGCACATCTAATGGCCCATTTGGTAACTTAAATTACAATTAGGGCCCCTTGGTTTTTATTTCCCAGCAAGGCCTGGAGGGGTTTGATATTTTTCCCCCTTCCTGCTACTTGATTTCAAGGACAGAACTGCAGAAGAACAGAAGCGCAGACCTACCTGTTGCAGTCGACGTGGAGCAGGAGATGAGAGGCACTAAGGGACAACGCGACCTTGTGCCACTGTCCATCTGCCAGCCGGTACGGAAGCGCCTCGGTCCTGGGCTTCCCGTTATGCATATAGTGGTATCGGATCTCATCCCTCAGACCACTGCTCTCCAGTTCAAAATAGCTGCATGTAAAGGAACAAAAACTTGATTTTACTTCTGGATCTCCCAGTCATCAATCCTCACTACTTCTCTACCACCTTTCTCAGAATCTGCAATTAGCTACACATGACACAAAGATCGCCCAACCAAAAATCAATTGTACTGCATGGAATCCAATTCACCTGTTGGAGAACCTCACCGTGACACCTTGAGCCTCTGAAATGGGTACCGATTGATCCACTGTGAAAAGAGCCACAAGCTTACCGAAGCATGGTGTAGGGTCTCTTCCAATACCTAGAAGTACAGTTCAGAACCCTCTATTGTCTAAAAAAAGCCTATTCACGTAGAATGGACTTAATGATGCTTATTTTCATTACTGCCATATTTACTTTTTCAAGAATTAAAGGACAAAAGTAATGACTTTGGATTATCAGAGACTGAAATAAATTTAGGTAAGATAACTTTACTAAACACATTCCCCCTGGACAAAAACCTTTAAGTGGACAACAATTCTTAGAGGAGGAGAGGAATGGTTGAAGCTACTCACATATGGACCAGTATTTCCAATTATCATGTCATGAGACATGCAATTGAGTCTTTTCTTTCCCCCAGATTGTTGGGGCATTTTCCAGATCCATGAAAAACTCAGCACCACCACTGCAGTCTGCACTTTTGTCATAAAATGCAGAAGTTTGGGACACTCCTCAGGCACGCACCGGGACTGATACTTTCAGTGGCAGACCATTTAGTCTAAGCCTCTGAAATGCATCATCGTTGTCATTAAATCAGGCCTATTCTCACTGCCAGGCATTGCACTAAGCATTCAACATACTATCTAACTTCTCACCTCTACAAACCTAGAAGGCTGATATTATCTCTCTTTAAATGTTAAAAAACAGATTCTGGAATTAATCTACCTGAGCCATAATTTAAACTCCGGTCTAAATTTGCCAGCCCCCGTGTTTTCTACCAGCTTGCTGTCAATCTCAGAGGCACAATGACTAACAAGTAAGGATGGCCTCAGCTGGCGCTGTCTCCCAGCAATTCATTCGTACAGACAACTCAAAAATGACCTGCCTATGTAGGACCTAAACCAAGTTCCATTCCTAGATTTGAAAGGACCTACTGTTTCTCTTCTAATCAGCTGAGTTGGCCTAACCCCGCTGACCAGACCGTAATTTAATCTAAAACACAAAAAGTATCTTCTGTGAGCACTGAAATGAATAGATCATGAAACTCACCCTCTATTACGCAGGACTCCCAAGTCATGTGACAAAGAACAAATGCATATTTCTTGCTTATCTTTCACAGGGATCCTCCCAAGAGAGCAGTGCTGGGGAAGATCAGACTCTGACCTACGTACCTCACACTAGACAGAATCAGGCCCAAGGTCACAAACCAAGGAGGTTATACTATTGCAGCCAACTCCTGGGCTCAGGTACACACTTATTAGTAATAATACAATACATACTTTATAAGACTGCAGAAAAGAAAATCCCTTAACATGGAAGACATTCATTTTAAGGGAATTCTCCAAATTGCTTCCAAGCAGCTAGAACATTGAAAGAATCAAAATCTGAGAACTTAAAAGGTCAGGAAGACCTTAGAGATTATCTGGTCATTCATTAATTCATTCAACGTTTTGTTACTGAACACATAGTAAAGGGCTAAAAAAAGGATTTAAAATACAGATCTTGTTCTTAAGATGCTCTGAGACTAGCAGAAAAGGAAATAAAACGCGGCCCTCATACAAAAAAGTCAGAAGCAAATGCAAGACAAAGGAAGCGGTCATGTCATGTGCTAGGAATGGACTCACTGCTTTCATAAATGTCATCTCATTTAATTTCTTCAAGTTAGATATTTTTATCCCTGTTTTACAGAGGTCACTTGTGATTAGGGATTTTAAGTACCTTACCCAAGACCACGCAGTTTCTGAATTTAAAAAAGCAGCATGATTTTGGGTAAGAGACCTCACCAAGATCATCATGAGAAATCTCTCAATTACTTCATTTTGACCAATAAGCTACTGTTGCAAGAAGGGACAGGACCTTAAAGAGGATGTGAAAGACAATTAGAAATGCTCCTATTGATCACCTGATAGCTCGGACGCCTGGGTGGCTCTGTTGGTTAAGCCACTGCCTCCGGCTCAGGTCATGATCCTAGAGTCCTGGGATCGAGTCCCACATCCTGGAGTCCTGGGATCGAGTCCCACATCGAGAAGCAGGGAGTCTGCTTCTCCCTCTGACCCTCCCCCTTCTCATGCTCTATCTCATTCTCTCTCTCAAATAAATAAAATCTTAAAAAAAAAAAAAAAAAATCACCTGATAGAATTTTTTAAAAAGCGGGGGGCAGGCAGAGCTATTTAACCAGGTTCAATCATTGTTCCTGGGGTTATGGCTTCATTGAGCAAGAGCTCATTACCCGCATACCTTGTAAAGATTACTGTGGCAAGCTATTACCTCGGGGTAGTCTCAAACCTACAGCTCCAAGAGAAGAAATCTGCCCTACTGTTAGGCAAAATAGATACTTGTGTCTTAGGGGAAAGTTTCTGACAGCATCGTGCACATATTCAAGAAGTGCTGTATTCCAAACTTAGATGAAGTCAGAATGGGGTGTTTTGGGTTTTGTTTTATATACATCAAGTAACTGCTAAAATGGTCCTAAACATGACAAGGACACTGCATGGCTAAGTTCCATCTGGGTAAGATGGTTTCACGGGTGCTGGGAGGGGAATAAGGCAGTATTTCCAGAGAGTAACCCTCTGCTAACAGAAGTGTGAGCCTCAGTCCTCAAAGCAGCTTGGAGGTGGTCATTTGGCCTGACGACGCTTGGCTGGAGCCTGGAGGGAAGACTCAGGATTTGCAGTAGAGCCTTGTTATTCAAAATATGGTCCACACACCAGCATCACCATCACCTGTGGAAATTCAGATTGTGGGGGCACCACCAAGACCTAGATGAGTCAGAATCTCCATTTTAGCATGACCCCCAGAGGATTCAGGTGCCCATTAAAGTTTAAGCAGCACTATAGTGGAGTATCCCAGGTATAACTTTACTTCCTGGACAGCTGGTTCTGGTGAGGGAAGCAGCAGTTTGATGCCATGAGCAAGTAAGAGCCCTGGTGTGCTGCCAGGGAGGAGGGGGGCCCTGGAGGTGATTATGTAAAGAAGAGTCTAGTAAGCTCTCTGCGCCTGACCAGTCTGCTTTCTTCAGGTCTCAAGTGCTTAGAGGTCTTCTGTGGATTTTAGGGAGGGGTCAACTATATGAATGATAAAATCACCAGCCAGACTTGTAAGCAGCACTTCTCCCCTTAGCTTTGGGCCTCAACCAAGTCCTCAGCCAGGGAACTACTGTGGCTTCCAGAGAAGTCTGTTCGAACATCCGGCAAATAACTGAAAACAGCAAAGACATTCACTACAGAGTTCTCCTTTTCAGATCGAACATCCCTAGCATCTTCTTTCTACCCCTCTACACCACCTAGACCACAAAGGCCCTCCTGCCCATGGATTCTCTGCCTTACTCCTCTTTCCAGATCCTTCCCCATGCTGGTCACCATGCTCTAGCTGCAGTAAAATGAATCATTTCCCCCTGTGTTGCATCCAGCAACACAGACATTGTCAGGACTGTGCACAACCATGAGTGTATCCTAATGCTTGCAAGGACCTTCCCATCACCTAACACTGCAAACCATTTCACACAAAATGTCATGAAGGTGATCTTTCCCGCCCTGTATTTATACAGCTAGATTTTTTTTTTAAACTTACGCCCTTGCTCAAGTGCTAGGGAGACCCTATCCCACCATCAGCATGAGTAATTCTCCAAAGCCCACCACTGAGTATGATGAACAGAGTTACTATGAAGTATTACAAGACTTCCTGAATTTCATGCAATATTGAGGAAATAATTCAGGAATAATTCCAGTAATATAGTTAGATCAAGATCAGCCAAGTAATTTTTATTAGACTTTTTGTCCTTTTCCCTAAAACTTATATTAAGCGATCCATTTTTTTAGCTTATTAGACAAATTTAAAATTTGAAGATCATACAGCTGTAAGTGGCAAAACTAGGACTTGAACCCTAGTCTGACAGACACTAAAGTGGATTCTCTCAATGGCAACACCCCATTACTTTCTACTACTATGTAAGAAGTTTTAAATCTAGTACCACCTCTCATTTTGCCAAAATCTTAAATGGTAGTTATTAAATTCACATTTTAAGGTAAAAATAGAGGCTCAACTTGATAAAGTGCCTTGCCCAAAGTCATGTAACTCCTAAGATTCAAATCCAGGTCTACTTAGTTCCAGGATTCATGTTCTTCTCACCACATTATATTCCTTTCCAGGTACAATGGTATGACCCTATGAAAGTCAGAGGGCAAGAGAATTCAGGTAGACTCAGCTCCCCCAGCCTTAGTCCCCAAGATGCCCCATCCTGGCAAAGAATGCCCCTGCAGACTCAAACACAAGCCCCATTCCTCCTGCCATGAGAAAGTTATCACCATTTTTTTAAAATGGTGTAGGTGTTCATACAGAATCTCACTTCCATCTTCTGGCCATTTGCCTACTGCTGGGATAATAAAGAAAAGCTGCCAAAAACACCAGGAAGGTATACCGTGTCCAACATCAGGTCAGGGGTCTCAAGGACTATGTAATTTTGGGGGGGGGGGGGCAATAGCATAATTTTAAGTAATATTGCAAAGAACACTGGCCCAAGGATACCAAGACTTGATTTCAACCTTACACCTGCTTCAAACCATGAAATCCTTGGCAAAAATATCCCTGGCCCCTCTGTACTTCGGTTTCTCCTATCCATTTAATAATCAGATCTGATCCATAACGCCCCAGCATTCCTTGGAAAAGCTTTAGGGTCTAAGGCACAGGGAAGGGATTGGGCACCAGAGAAGCTTCACTCTCTGTTGTGTAATTTGGAATTTCCCCTAAGATTTCATTTAGAGAAAAGAGATGCACTTCCAAAGATAGTCTGAAACCACTGAACTAAGTAGTCTTCAGGGTCCAGTTTATGTCTAGATTTCTGTAATTCATCTAATACTCTAAGTAGTATCCATGGTGATAAAGCTATTGCTAAGCTAAAAATAGAAACAGGGGACACGAATATAATCCTCTTCCATCTTGTTTAGGACAACCCACCTTACATGGTCCAGTATTGTTTTCCAAAAACACTAATAATGTTATTCCCATATCACATGTGCTTCAATGTAATCTTGATATTCTTCCAATTGAAAGGTTTAGATCTATGTCCTCTCCCCTTGATCTGGGTGGGCTTGTAAGTGCTTTAAGGGCAGAAGTAATGCTTGGTCACTTCCAAGGCTGTGTCATAAAGCCTCATGTGGTTTCTATCTTGTTTGTCAGAATACTTGAGCCTAAAGCCCTGACCCACCGTGGAAGAGGTCTAACTACCCGAGGCTGCCATGCTAGCAGGAAGCCCAAACCACACTGGGAAGGCTGCGTATCAGTGCTCTGGCTGGAAGCCTCAACTGGAATCCCAGCCAACACCAGTATAAACACCTCCAGATGGTTTCCCCAGATGTTCACTCTTCCCAGACGAAGCCACTAACATTGTAGAATAGAGACAAGCCATTCTTCTGGACTCTGTCCAAATTCCTTACCCACAGAATCCACAAACATAAAAGTTTAGAGACAGTTTGTTACACATCAGTAGACTTTGGAACACTAACTTCATACATACTGGTTTATACCTTTAAAATTTGAAACTACAATTTAGGGATGTCCCTATTAAATGCCCAGGTCATTGGCCAGATGATCAAATCTCATTGTGCCAATTTTCTGCTTACAGACCCACAGACTATGCTTTCTCTTCTATCAAAAATGAAATTCTACCCAAAAAATGCAACACAGTATCAATAAATCACCATCTCTCAAAATGCATGCTTCTCAGAAGCTATTTAAAGAAATACCAAAGAAATATGCTATTATCTTCCTCAGTAATCCATTATTTCTCTTGTATCAGGTCCCAGTATGTTAACCTCAAACGTCATGCTTACTGAACTGGAAGTGGTCACCTCAGTAGTCCCTTTATAAATCAGTTATCCTCCATGGCTTCTAGCCCCCAGTGCTCTTCCAGCCTACAGAGCTATTTGACCAAGTTAAAAGAAAAAACCTACTTTACCTGAACAAACTTCGATTGTTCCCAAATTCTATTGCTTCTACTCAGAGCAACATGGAATAGTAGAAACCGCAGAAACTATGTGCCTACTATACAAAGGCCTTCAGGTTCTGGTCAACACGTGTTCAATCCTTGCCTCAGGCATGGAATCCCCTGTGTCAATACAGACAAGACACACCATTTTCCTAAACCTCACTTTCTTCGTCTCCTACAAAAGAACATCTACTTCACAGGTTTCTTTTCAGGAAGAAAAAAAAAAAAGTGATACCATGTTTGCAAATTCCCTACCAAATGCCTAGCGTCCACTAATGATTATGATTTCCCTTCTTTCTGCATACATGGAAATCAACAGCCTCAGAGGTGTGCAGCTGTTGGAAGCATGCACACATCCTGTCCTTCTCAGCAAGCATTTCTCTGCCTTCCCCTTTCCCTTGTTTAGACTTGGTCTGGTGATCTTATTTGCAGTTGTAAACTTACCGTTCAGCTCTGTACTCAACCCTCTTAGCAAACATCTAGCAAGATATTAACAGTGACAGTAATTACAAATTGCCTGTTATTGAAAATAAAACATTCACTGTTAAATGAAATGTGAAAATAAGGTTCTTATACCTACTCAAAACAGTTCCACTGCAGTCTTTAAAAGCATGGGAGTAGCCGCGTTGTTCTTACTGACATAGGGGCTGGCTTCCACCTTTCCCACATACTAAGAGTCAGGAGAAAAGACATGGAACCTTGGAAAGGTAGGAAATTTCTTTTCCCAATGAGAAAAAATTCTAAGATAAAGGCAACCAATGAGCTAGTTCACATAAGGAAGAATGTAAGTTTAGTTTTTGACTACAGAGGCCTTCCAATACAGTGGAAGTATTAAATGAACAAGCCCAAGGCAAGGAGCTAGAATCACACCTCTCACCTGAAGCCTAAGTATAGCTCCTTGTCTCCAGGAACTCAAAGTTAAGAGGTTTCTAAATATCAAGAGCTAGGAAAAAGGAACTGAACTAATAGTAGTTGTAGTTCTGGCCAATGTGTATATAGCACTTTCTATACTTCTAAGTTTTCTTAAAGACTTAAAAGGATATTGTTCTCAAAAAATATGAAGTCTTCACTTTTCTTAACTATTACTGTTTTAAGTTTAAATTTTTAATTTGAATTTTTTACTTCCATGGTTCAAAAAAAATTCATCTTTAAGGTACTTAGTAAAAAAAAAAAATACCCAATGTCTCTCAGAGGCAACTATTTATCAGTTTCATGTGTATCCTTCCAAAGTTTTTTTTGTGTTTTTTTTTTTTAATTTTTAGAGTTTCAAATTGCAAAGAAAGAACAGGGAGTTCTCATATACCCCATTATCTGGTTTCCTATTAATATTCTTACATCTATATGGTACTTTTATCACAATTAATGAACCACTATGGATACAATGTTATCCAAAGGCAATACTTTAGTCAGATTACTTTAGTTTTCACCTAATATCCTTCTGTTTCACAATCCCATCCAGGAGACTACATTAGATTCAATCGACAGGTCTCATTAGACACCTTTTAGTGGTGACAGTTCAGAATTTAGGACCTTGAAAATTGAAAATTACTAATGAGGAATTTTATAGAATTGTCCCCAATTATGATTTGTCTGATGTTATCTCATGTATAGACTTGGGTTGTGGGTTTGAGGAAGGAAGTGTAATTCTCATGACCTATCAAAAATACATACGATCAACATGACTTACTAGTTTTGATCTTAATCTTGGTGTTTACCTGGTTTAGGTAGTGTCTGTCAGGTTTCTTCTCTGAAGTTACTCCTCCCTCTCCACACTGTCCTCTTTGGGAGGAAGTCTATACAGTCCACACTTACCTAGTGAGGAGAGCTCCACCCTCCTTGAAGGTGGAGTACCAAAATTATCTGGAGTTCTACTGCATGGAAGATTTGTCTATTCTCCCCATTTATTTCTTTCTTCAGTCATTTATGTAAAACTCTATGTACTCCTGGGTTGTTTTAATCTTTGGGTTACCATCCAATACCAGTTTATTTGGTTGCCCAAATTGTTCCAGCTTTGACCATTGGAAGCTTTTTTTCAGTTGGCTCCTCTGTCCCTTTGACATACTTCCATTATTTGTGAGTTATGGTTTTCTTTGGAACATTTCCTTTACTTATGATACAAGATGCTCAAGGCTTGTGTTATAGGTTTCCTGACTCAGTCCTAAAATCAGCCATTTCTCCAAAGAAACTCAGTTGTTATTAGAAAATGGTATTAGAAACCAAGATCTGGGTACTTGGTATGCTCATTGCTACTGGAGTATCATTGCTTCTGGGCCCTCTTAGCTGATAGAGTTAAGAAATGTATGTGGTATAATAACCAGCATACACCCACACAGAGTGTATATACACACATGTACGTATCTACATGTAAATTAAGTTTATACTGATGCCTTATACTCTAATCTGTTACCATATGGATTATTCTAGCCTTTGCCCCAATACTTAACCATAACGTCCCACCAATCCACTCTCTATTACTCACTTCCAGCATATACAGTGATTTTAGAACTGTTAACCTGTATCCTCATGTAAACAACTATCAACTAGAACAAAGCATCTATGAACAGTTCCTTTTGCCTTTAGTCTGACTCTACTTGTTTCTGAAGTTACTCAGGTCAGCAATTTCTCCAACCCCTTTTCATGGATGTTGTTCCACATATTTGTAATATAGTTAGACTGTTCGGTCACTTTCCACATTCCATCCATAATCTTTTTTTTTTTTTTTAACAATATGCATACATTAAGGTTCACTCTTTGTGCTAGAAATTCCTATGGGTTTTGGCAAATGTGCAGTGTCCCATATCCACTATGAGAGTGCCACACACCGTAGTTCTACTGCTTGAAAAAAATCCTGCTTTTCACCTATTTGAACCTCAAACCCCTCAAAATCACTCATCAACCCTTCTATTTCTGCCTCTTCCAGAATTTCATATAAATAGAATCAAATTATATAGCCTAGTCACACTGGTTTCCTTTATTCGGTAATATGCATTTAAGATTTATTCATGTCTTTGGATGGCACTGAATAGTGTCCCATTGTACAGACCTACCAAAAATCATCCATTCACTTCTTGAAGGATACTTCGGTTTCCTCCTGTTTTAAGTGATTATAAATAAAGCACCATAGTAAATTTTGTATTCAGGTTTTTATGTGAAAATAAGTTTTAAAAACAACTGAGTAAAAACCTAGGAGTGTGATTGATGGATTATGTAGTAAGACTAGGTTGAGCTTTGTAAGGTATTATCAAAGAATGAGAGTTCCTGTTGCTATACATTCTCACCAGCAACTGGTGTTGTCAGGTTAATTTTAGCCATTCTAATCAATGTGTAATGGTATGGGGAAAAAAAAAAAAAAAAAGACTTTGAGCTTTTTATATACTTGTCCTTTATATATCTTCTTTGGTGAGGTGCCTGTTCAGACTTTTTGCCCATTTTTAAATTGAGCTGTTTGCTCACTTATTGTTAAGTTTTAAAAGTTCTTAGTATAGGGACATCTGGCTGGCTCAGTTGGTTAAGCATCTGCCTTTGGCTCAGGTCATGATCCCAGAGTCCTGGGATGGAGTCCCTCATTGGGCACCTTGCTCAGCAGGGAGCCTGCTTCTCCCTCTGCCTGCCCCTCCCCCTGCTTGAGCTCTGACAAATAAAAAGTTCTTAGTATATTTTGTATACAAATCCTTTAACAGATATGTTTGTTTTTTTTTTTTAAGATTTTATTTATTTAATTGAGACAGAGAGAATGAGAGAGACAGAGCACATGAGAGGGGGGAGGGTCAGAGGGAGACGCAGGCTCCCTGCCGAGCAGGGAGCCCGATGCGGGACTCGATCCAGGGACTCCAGGATCATGACCTGAGCCGAAGGCAGTCGCTTAACCAACTGAGCCACCCAGGTGCCCTTGTCTTTTTATTTTCTTAATAGTGTCCTTTGGAGAGCACAATGTTTTGTTTTAGTAAAATCCAACTTACCAATTTTTTTTTATGGATCTTGATACTGTAAAGAACTCATCACCAGACCTAAGGTCATGTAGATTTTCCCCTATGTTTTCATTTAGAAGATTTACTGTTTTGCATTTTAAGGTTTGTGATCCATTTTGACTGATTTTTTTGTGTAAGGTGCAGAGTTTTTGTCAAAATTCATTTTGCATAAGGACATCCTATTGTTTTAGGATCTTTTGCTAAGACCATCCTTTCTTCCAGAGGTTTTTTAATGCTATAAAAGCAAATATTAGTCTATTCCTTTTTTCCCCATCTAACATAAATGATAGTAACTGATCTTCACTCTTCTACACCTTCCCCTTGAATTACTGTAACAAGACTTTTTATAAACAGAACTTACTCTTTATTCTTAAATTTTATATTCTCCCATTCAAAATAACAATCAGGAGAAAAATATCTGTTATCCCTTTATAGCACAAATCTAAACTACAACTAGTCAAAGGCCCATTTTCTTAAGGCTCAGCCAGGCTTGCATTCTGTGGAAGCAAGACTGAAAACCATATGTAAGAGATGGCAGTAAATGTACTTGGTAAACACCAAGTCGTATGAAGACCTTTGATTTACATGCCTACCTTCAAGGAATTTACATGCCATTTGATGGGGTAAAACAAAAAACCTACAGAAAAATAAAGCCTGACCTTTTGAGAAAGGGGGAAAAAATCCTCTTATTGAATGGTGATCCAGGAAAGTTTCAGAAAAGTAATAGATCTAGAAGAACTATTTATATTGAAGGGAGAGGAGACTACTTTCCCATTGTATATTCTTGCCTCCTTTGTCACAAATTTAATAAGCATGGGTTTATTTCTGGACGGTCTATCCTATTTCATTTATATGTGTCTACGTTTGTACCAGTACCACACTGTTTTGATTAGCTTTGTACTGTACCTTAAAATCTGAGATTGTGATATCTCCAGCTGTCATTCTTTTCCAAGATTGCTATGGCTATCTGGGGTCTTTTTGGTTCCATGCTAATTATAAGATTATTTGTTCTAGTTGTGTGAAAAATGTTGGTATTTTGACAGCGATTGCCTTAAATCTGTAGATTGTTCTATGTACTATGGACGTCTTAATATTAGTTCTACCAATCCTTAAGCATGGAATATCTTTCCATTTGTTTCTGTCATGTTCAATTTCTTTCATTAGTGTTTTATAGTTTTCCCAGCACAGGTCTTTTGCCTCCTTTAAGTTTATTCCTAGGTATTTTACTCTTTCTGGTTCAACTGTAAATAGTGTTTTCTTAATTTCTCTTCCTGCTGCTTCATTAAAAATATATAGAACTGCAACACAATTCTGTACACTGGTTTTGTATCCTGCGATCTTACTGAATTCAATTATCGGTTCTAGTTTTTCGTGAAGTCTAGGATTTTCTATACATAGTATATCATGTGCAAATAGTCAAAGTTTTACTTCCTTTCCAATTTGGATGCCTTTATTTTTCCTTGTCTGATTATTCCTCAAAAAATTAAAATTACCATATGATCCAGTAATTCCAGTAATGAGTATTTACCCAAAGAAAACAAACACTATTTGAAAAGATACATGCATCCCTATGTTTATTACAGTATTTACTATAACCAAGATATGAACACTTGAGTTGCTTCCATACATTTAAGGGAGAAAGAAGTAGTACACACACACACACACACACACACACACACACACAATGGAATAGGACTCAGCCATAAAAGAGTGAAATCTTGCCACTTGCATCAATATGGATGGACCTAGAGGGTATTATGCTAACGAAAGTCAGGAAAACAAATACCGTATGATTGCCCTCATGTGGAATTTAAGAAAATGAAAACATGGGGCACCTGGGTGGCTCAGTCATTAAGCGTCTGCCTTCAGCTCAGGTCATGATCCCAGGGTCCTGGGATCGAGTCCCACTTTGGGCTCCCTGTTCAGCGGGAAGCCTGCTTCTCCATCTCCCACTCCCCCTGCTTGTGTTCCCTCTCTCGCTGTGTAATCTTAAAAAAAAATAAAAATAAAAAAAAATAAAGAAAATGAAAACAGACCAAAAAAAAAAAAAAAAGAGAGAGACTTTTAAATACAGAAAACTGATGATTACCAAAGAGAAGGTGGGTGAGGAATGGGTGCAATAAAGAGGATTAAGCATACATCACCTTGGTGAACACTGAGAAATATATAGAATTGTTGAATCCCTAACTGTACACCTGAAACTAGTAACTTAATTATACTTGAATTTAAAAAATTGGAGAGGGTAAGAAAGGTGCTTCAGGAAGGGGAAATACAAAGGACAGGAGTAGGAAATGTGTCTGGCACTCAGGTAACAGAAAAAGAACAGGTATGGATAGCACTGAGGAGGCGTGCAAGCAGAGCACAGTTGGGAAACAACCAAAGGGTCAACTGCTGCTGGATTCATAAAACCCACCTCTGACATTTGGCCTTTACCCTGCACCCTAGCAGTTCTCAAACCATTTTCTGCTAGGATAAATAGGTGATTTCACAGGCATGGAACACTCCCGCAGGTGTCAATTTCTGATACACTACCTTACCTTCAGTCTTTTCTCCCTCCTCTCAGAAAGCACTTCAGATCAGTGGCTCTAATGTACCCCGAATCCACTCCAGTACATTAGGATACTTTTTAACATAAATGAATGACAAATTTTCCTCCAGTCTAGGCCTGTCTTTGGAGCTATATACTTGAATAGCCAACTGTCCACTCAACTCCACTTTGATCTTTCAAATTTAGTAAACTTAAGACATAACTTTCCTCCCAAACCTGGTCCTCACCCACTATAGCCGACATCAAAATGAAAGCTAGAAACGTAAGCAATGTCTTTGATACTGCTCTCCCCTGTGCCTGATGTACAACCCACCATCAAGTCATATGGCTTCTACTCCTGGGTACCCTATTTCTCACCTCCTCCACTGCTACCCTCCTTATCTAAGCCACCATCACCTCCTACTAGCAACTGCCTAGCTTTGCAACTAGTCTCCTTGAATCCACTCTGTTCCCTTGCAATCCATTCTACAGCCAAGGTCATCTTTTTAAAAACAAAACTCCAATCAGCTCACTAATCCCTTCCAATCACCCCCCACCCTAAGCTTACAAATCAGTAACTTCATGGCTATTGAGCTTCAGATGAGAATTTTAGGACTAGGATTCAACATGGCCCTCAAGAACCCACATGCTCTGGCCCCTGCCCACCTGTCCAGCTTCAGCTTGTGCACTCTCCATGTTTTCCTCTACATACCAACCTTCTTTTAGGTCCTTGAACATACCCCACCCTCCCACCAAAATACAGCACTTGCACATTCCACCCTGTATTCAAATCCTCTTACGTTCATTCTCTACCTAGTTAACTTCTATGCATCCTTCCCTTGTCATCTTATATGCCACCTACCCAGGAACACTTCACTGATATACACTTCCCACCACGGCCCAGGATTTTTCATGGGACTATATTCCTTTCCATCACAGTACTTGTTTCTAAATATTCATTTTTCTTATTTTTTTAATATCTGTCTTTCCCACTGGATTAAAAGCCCTATGAACTGACGAGGTCTGTTTTTGCTCATCACTGCATCTTAAAAGAGTCTACCAGAGGGCCTAGCATATAGTAAAGACTATTTTTACAATACATTAATATTTGGTTTTTAGTAACAGTAATAAATCATAGCACATCTCACAGCTGATGGTGATAGATCAAACTGCTTTAACACTGAAGTAACCACGGCCTAGTGATCTGACTGCTTCTGTTAGCAAGACTTGAGCTCCCAATATAGTGAGGTATTTTGTATGTAACATACTCACAATGGGATTTCTGTAACTCAATAGAACAACCAGTGGATCAATGAAGCAATCAAAGGTCAAAAAATACATTAAGAAAAATGAAAATGAAAACACAATGGTTCAAAATCTTTGGGACACAGCAAAAGCAGTTCTAAGAGGGAAATATATAGCAATACAGGTCTACCTCAAGAAACAAGGACAACCTCAAATAAACAATCTAAACCTAGACCTAAAGGAATTAGAAAAAGAACAAAGCCCAAGAAGAGTAGAAGGAAAAAAATAAAGGTCAGAGCAGAAATAAATGACAGACTTAATAGGGGGGAAAAAAATGAAACCAAGAGCTGCTTCTTTGAAAAGATAAAGTTGATAAACTCTTGGCCCAGACTCAAAAAGAGAGAGGAGCCAAATAAAATCAGGAACAAGAGAAAACAGACACCAAAGAAATACTAAGGATTATAATAGACTACTAGAAAAAATATGCCAACAAATAGGACAACCTAGAAGAAATAGTGACTTCCTAGAAACATACAACCTTCCAAAACTGAACCAGGGGAAATAGAAAATCTGAACAGACCAATTACAAGTAACAAAACTGAACAGTATTCAAAAAGCTTCCAAAAAATAAAAGTCCAGGACCAGATGGATGTACTGGTGAATTCTACAAAACCCTCAAAGACGAGTTAACACCTATTCTCCTCAAACTTTTCCAAAAAGTAGAAGAGGAAGGAAAGCTTCCAAATACATTCTACAAGGTGAGCATTAGCCTGATCCTAAAACCAAAGACATCTCTCTCTCTCACACACACTCTCTCTCTCCCTCCCTCCCCCTCTCCCTCTACAGGCCAGTATCCCTGATGAACATACATGTAAAAATCCTCAACAAAATAAAAGCAAACCACATACAACAATATACTAAGAAGATCAAGTGGGGATGTATTCTGCGGACATAAGGATGATTCAATATTTGCAGAATCAGTATGCTATACCACATCAACAAAACAAAGGATAAAAGTCATACGATTGTCTTAACAGGTGCAGAGTAAGCACCTGACAAAATTAAACATTCATTCATGATTAAAAACTCAACAAGGTAGGGTTAGAGGGAACATACCTCAACATAACAAAGGCCATACATGAAAAACCCATAACTAACATCATACTCAATGGTGGAAAAACAGAGCTTTTCCTCTAAGATCAGTAACAAGGATGTAAGAATGTCTACTCTTGCCACTTTTGTTCAACATAGTGCTGAACATCTCAGCCACAACAATCAGAGAAGTAAGAGGCATCCACATTGGTAAAGCAGTTAAACTGTATCTACAGATCGCATGACACCGTACATAGAAAACCCTCAAGACTCCATGAAAAAACTACCAGAATAAATGAATTCAGTAAATTTTCAGGATACAAAATACCCAGATACCGGTAGCATTTCTATACACCAATAACCAAGTAGAGAAAATAATTCCAGTTACAAGTGCACCAAGAGATACCTAGAAATAAAACCAAGGAAATAAAAGACCTGCACTAAAAAGATCTGAAAACTATCCAGCACCAGCAACAGAAACTGAAGAGGATAAAATGGAAAGATATGCCATGCTCAAGGAAGAATCAGTATCATTAAGATGTCCAGACTACCCCAAGCCATCTACAGAATTAATGTAATCCCTATCAAAATACCAACAGCATTTTTTTTTTTTTTTTTTTACAAAACTAGAACAAGTAACCCCAAAATTTGTATGGAACCACAAAAGACCATACACAAAATAAACCATACTAACACCATACACAAAAATAAACTCAAAATGGATTAAAGACCTAAAGGCCCGAACCCATGAAACTCTTAGAAGAAAACATAGGCAGCAATCTCTTGGTCATTGGCCTTAGCAACATATTTATGGATAGATCTTTCCAGACAAGGGAAACAAAAGCAACATAAACTACTGGGACTCCACCAAAATAAGGAGCTTTTGCACAGCAAAGGAAACCAAGAAAACAAAAAGGCAACGTAATGGATGGTAGTGTAATTATTTGGTTACTGCTTGTCTCCCCACTGGATTGTGAACTCCATGAACACGTGGACCATGTCTGTTTTTGCTCATCATTGTAATTTCAGAGCTGAGTACAGAGCCTAGCATATGGTAAAACTTAATAGTTTTGTAATTAATGACATTCAGAAATCTGATTTTTATTAATAGTAATGCACCACGTATGGCACACCTCACAGATTATGATACATCAAACTGCTTTGATACTGTGGTTGGGAATCACTAATGTAGAAGATAAAAGTTTCTTGTGAAGGTGATTCAGTAAAAGCAATATTGACATAGTTGACATTTATTTTTTGTTTTTGTTTTTTTTTTAAATAAGGGAGTTTGACTCATAGGATGGAAAATACAGAGGTAATCTCGCTTCTGGGTTTATCAGGTAGCAACTGTTGTTTTTTGTCTGCCTCTGTTTTGCCATCCAATGTGTTGTCTTCAACCCAAAGCTGGCTTTCTTTGCAGTCCTAGAGAGGCTGCCAAAAGTAGCTGAGCTGTTTGCGGTCTTGAAAATGCCCAGGGAGAATGAATGCTTTCTTCACTCATCAAGTGATCTCAGCTAAGTGCCAATCCTCTTGGCCAGTAGAATGCCATGTGCTGATAATCTATATGTCAACTATACTCAAATGTTACATTAGTTTCAGGTGTACCACTTCATGATTCAGCAAGTTTATACATCGTGTTATGTTTACCACAAGAGTAGCTACCATCTGTCCTGATACATCACTATTACAGTATCTCTATGTTACTTAAGCTGTGTGTTTTGTGCCCATAACTTATTCATTCCATAACTGGAAGCCTGTACCTCCCACTCTCCACCTATTTTGCCCAACTGCCCATCCCCCTCCCCTCTGGAAACCCTCACTTTTGTTCTATTTTTAAGAATGACTCTGCTTTTTGCTTGTTCGTTTCTTTTAGATTCCACTTATCAGTAAAATATGGCATTTTTCCTCAGACTTATTTCACTTAGCGTAATACTTTCTAGGTCCATCCATTTTGTCTCAAATAGCACAATCTCCTTTATGGCTTTATAATCCCATTGTACATATATACAGTCATCTTATCTATTCATCTATTGATGGACACTTAGGTTGCTTCCAGATCTTGGCTATTGTATATAATGCTGCAATAAACACAGTGGTGCCTATCTCTTTTTGGATTAGTGTTTTTGTTTTCTTTGGGTAAATACCCAGTGGTGGAATTATTGGATCATGTGGCTTGTTTCTTTGTTTTGTTTGTACTGGGGAAAAGACTGTCTTTTCAATAAATGGTGCTGGGCAAACTGGACAGCTATATATAAAATATGAAACTGGGCCATCTTTTAACACCATACACAAAAATAAACTCAAAATGGATTAAAGATCTAAATGTGAAACCTAAAACCATAAAAATCCTAGAAGAGAACATAGGCAGTAATTTCTTTGACATGGGCCCTAACATTTTTCTAAAGTCTCCTAAGGCAAGGAAAACAAAAGCATAGAGTATTAGGACTACATCAAAGTAGAAAGCTTCTGCAAAGGAAACCATCAATAAAACTAAAAGACAACCTACTGAATGAGAGAAGACACTTGCAAATGATACATCTGATAAGGGCTTAATACCCAAAATACATAAAGAGCTTCTACAACACCAAAAAGCCATCTTAATAAAAAGTGGGCAGAGGACCTGAAAAAAGACTTTTACAAAGAAGACCTACAGATGGCCAACAAACACATGAAAAGATGCTCAATGTCACTAATTATTAGGGAAATGCAAATCAAAACCAGAGTTATCACCTCACCCATGTCAGAATGGCTAAAATCAGAAAGACAGGAAGCGTTGACAAAGATGTGGAGAAAAAGGAACCCTTCCGCCCTGTTGGTGGGGATGTAAATTGTTACAGCCACTGTGGAAAACAATAACAAATTTCCAGTTATAAAGTAAGTCCTGGAGATGCAAAGTACAGCATAGGGAATATAGTCAATAATACTGTAAGGGGCACCTGGGTGGCTCAGTCGGTTAAGCGCCTGCCTTCAGCTCAGGTCATGATCCCAGAGTCCTGGGATCGAGCCCCGCGTCGGGCTCCCTGCTTGGTGGGGAGCCTGCTTCTCCCTCTCTCTCTGCCTGCCACTCTGCCTACTTGTGTTCTCTCTGTCAAATAAATAAATAAAATCTTAAAAAAAAAAAAAATACTGTAACAATATATAGTAACAGATGGTAACTACACTTACGGTGAGCATTGAGTAATGTATAGAATTGCCAAATCATTTTACACCTGAAACTAATAACTGTCAGTTATAGTTCAATAAAAAAAATAATTACAATAAATGTGAAATTGAGGACTGCTATGTATTATGAAGGAAAGCAACATAGTTCTATGAATAAGCCAGATCAGTATAAGTCACACTGAGATAGGTATGCCCTAAGCTTATCAGCCTGGGTGACCTTAAGCTTTGTAAACGAGCTCTCATGAACACGTAGGGTAACTGAGAAGAACCATGTTTAGGGATAAGCCTAGAAGATGGGGATCAGCTGAGTAACTTTTTTTCATAGTACACCACCCAACATCTGATGGGCTATATGGTAAATTACTCAGGGGCCAGTAAGAGAAATGTAGCAGGTTCCCAGCCAGCCTACTTGCCATAAGCCTCCCTTATAGCTAGTATCTCTGCTAGAGAGAAGAGCTCAACGTTTCCATGGGTGAGGCTATTGCTACCACCGGTCCTGAATTTTGACCCCGCAAAAGAAAACCAATCAGGTGATCTTAAAAAAATAAATAAATAAATAAATAAATTTACCTATGGTTAATATATCCAAGGGAAAATTCACCTAAAGCAGCTTTATCTAAAACCAAATTTGAGGGGCGCCTGGGTGGCTCAGTCGCTAAACGTCTGCCTTCGGCTCAGGTCATGATCCCAGGGTCCTGGGATTGAGCCCCGCCATCGGGCTCCCTGCTCCGCGGGGAGTCTGCTTCTCCCTCTCCCACTCCCCCTGCTTGTGTTCCCTCTCTTGCTATGTTTCTGTCAAATAAATAAATATCTTTAAAAAAATAAAAAATAAATAAAACCAAATTTGATTAAAGCCCATTTATCTTCCTATCACATGTGAGTGGTTATGAATTTCACAAACATGAATTTCATATCAGCGGTACCATAAGGGAAAGTCATCATTAAGTAAACTGGCTGTTAGGTAAATTGATTTTTAGAATAATTCATTATGCACAAACTTTGAGCGCCCAAGCCTAATCTCTGGCAGTTCAAAAGGCAGAGGAGGGGACTACCAGCTGCAGAGCTGCCTCTCCCACACAAGCCAGTATAATCAGAGTCCCTTCCACCCTCTAAAAGAACTAATGGACTTTAAAATTCATCCATTTTTATTGCAATGCCAGAACTCTGGTTTCCTATCTCCGTCATGCCTGCTAAGGGCAGGAGCAGCTTCCTGCCCACCACCATCCTGAAGCTGCCTCCGTCCTAATCCCGGATCTGCTCAGATGACCCAGGCACCGGGGAGGTAGAGCCACATGGTGAAAGCAATGGTTTCTTTTTCAAAGTGCTCCAGACTTGGCTGTGCCCATGCAACCTCTTGTTAAAATGCAGGTTCTGATTCAGTAGTCTGGGCTGAGGTCTAAGGTACAGCAATTTTTTTAGTTTCTTTAAATTCAATTTACTTAACATATACCACATAATTAGTTTCAGTGGTAGAATTTAGTGATTCATCAGTTGCATACAACACCCAGTGCTTATGATATCAAGTGCCCTTTTTTTTTTAAGATTTTATTTGAGAGAGCTCACATGCACACACATGAGTGGGGGTGGGGGCAGAGGGAGAGAAGACTCCCCGCTGATCAGGGTGCCTGATACCGAGCTTGATCCCAGAACCCTGAGATCATGACCTGAGCTGGAATCAAGGGTCGGACACTTAACCACCTGAGCCATCCAGGTGCCCCTCAAGTGCCCTCAATGCCCATCACCCGATTACCCCTCCCCCCCACCCACCTCCCCTCCAGCAACCCTCAGTTTGTTTCCTAGAGTTAAGGGTCTCTTACGGTTTACCTCCCTATTTTCATCCTATTTTTCCTTCCCTTGCCCTAGGTTCATCTGTTTTGTTTTTTAAATTCCACATGTGAACAAAGTCAGTCAGTCGGAGAAAGAAATACTGTATGATTTCACTAGTGTAATTTAAGATACTGCATTTCTAATGAGCTCCAGGAGATGCTGCTGCTGCGGCTGATGTGCCGGCCACATGCCTACAAGCAAGGCTTACAAGACGAATATGGCCGTTAATTAGGACTTTTAACCTGCACATCCCATTAGGAAGTATCCAGGAGGTAAATACTTCTCTGGTCTTGGACAGGAGGATGTAAGAGAAGGCAGACATTCATTCTTGGAGTTTGAACTACAACTTTCTCTACAACCAAGGAGTTTGCTGGGCTATGGTTTTCAAATGCTAATAAAGTCTACCGTTGGGGGGCCTGGGTGGCTCAGTCGGTTAAGCGACTGCCTTCAGCTCAAGTCATGATCCTGGAGTCCCGGGATCGAGTCCCACATCGGGCTCCCTGCTCAGCAGGGAGTCTGCTTCTCCCTCTGACCCTTCCCCTTCTCATGTGTTCTCTCTCTCATTCTTGCTTTCTCAAATAAATAAAATCTTAAAAAAAAAAAAAAAAAAAAAGAAAGAAAGAAAGAAAGTCTAACATCAAGTCTCCAAAAAATATGGAGTAATTATTTTCCACACCAGGAATTTCAGAGCCACATACAGTATCTACTTTGGAAATGCATTCTTAAGGAAAAAAAAAAAAAAAGAAAGTTCCTCCTTTCCATCACATCAAGAGACCTAGAAAAACTACTTTTTCATGCTAGGAATGTCCTTTAACAGAAGACTTTACCGGGAAATATACAAAGAAATCCTGCTGGCCGACTTAAACCACGAAGAAGTTAGATGAGCAAAGTGAAGAAATGGGGCCAAGACTGGGCATTACTGAGGCATGGCTCCAATCCCATTCTTCCACAAACTGACCCCCCACAACACACCTCATTCTACTGACTCAAAAGCAGTTTCCCATTTGAGGTATGGAAAGACCTTCATCAATTACTACTTCTAAAAGAAACTGGCTTCAAAAGGGAAAAACAAACTTCACAGAAAAAAAAAAAAACCTATCAGGCTCCACTTTAAGCAAGTGATCATGGCTAACATGACTAGTAATTAGATCAACAACAGGAACCCTGTGACGTGATGCATGGAGAAAACCCGTCAGTCCTCTAGTATTCTTGCCCAATAAATACCTAATTTAATCACAACAAAATGTCAGAAACAACTTGAGGGACATTCTACAAAGTAACTGACCAGTATTCTTCAAGCATCAGTCATGAAACACAAGTGAGGAATGGTCACATTTTGGAGGAATAACTCAATCTAATGTCAGGTCCAAGACAAGATCCCAGAACAGGGTTTAAAAAAAAAAAAAAAGAAAGATTTGTGGAAAAACCGGTAGAGTTCAAATAAGATGTATGTTTTGGTTAATAGTACTGTAGCAATGTCAATTCCCTGGTTTGGTAAGTTTTCCATGGTTACACAAGAGGTTAACAGAGGAAGCCAGGTGAGGGATATAGAAAAACTTTTTTGCAACTTCCACCTAAGTCTAAAATTAGTTCAAAAGGAAAAGTGAATAACGTACTATTTGTTCCCCTCCCAAGAGGCAGAGCCAAGAAGGCCACGCACGTGGCTGACACATCAATGGAAAAGTTTGACATTTTTTCCTACTTTCGGAAAAAAAGACTGGATCCTCTAGACACTCTCTCTTCAGTCTGCTTTTGCTCAATACCTGACTCATGGGTTCTCCTCATCTCCCCCAGGCACTTGGTCATTCTTATAATAAATCAAGGAAAGCCACCAACTCGCCCTGGTTCCAATTGTGAAATCTACCTTCCACCTGTCATATAGTTGCAGAAAGGTGAAACCTTAACAAAGAACAGCTAGAAAATGAGACACAAACTGACTAGAAAAGACATCTGGGGGAAACAATGAAGAGGTAAAGATAGCAAGAAGAAATTAAGGGTTCTCCCATCCTGCATGAGATTGGGTGGCTGTTTGAGAGCAGGGAAGGCCAAGGGCATGCAGTGGGCACAAGTCAGGAGATCACCAATTTGGGGTGAGAGGAACCCCAAAGTAGTTCCATAAAGCCTTCATCTCCAGTAATTCTGACTAAGAATGGAGTAGGCACAAGACCTCTACTCTAAACCTTGGAAAAGAGCTAGGAAAATGGCTCTTGTCACTAAGATAATGACACACTTGTTTCATTACCACTAGTTTTATTGTGGTCACTAGTGCTTTCGAGTTAGATGTAGAGGCCACATTTCAAACTTGACTGATTTCAATAGATAAGCCATGAGTAAAACATACAAGATAAAGCAAGACATTAGGACAATTTTAACCAAGCCCTTCGGTCTGAGAACAGAAAGTATAGTAGCTACATAATCACTACCACCACCACCACCACCACTGAGTACCTACTGTGTGGCACACATGGTCTCAAATCCTCAGAACAAGCCCATAAGGAAAGCATCATCATCCTTAGTTTACAGATGAAGCTTGAAGTTCAAAGATATAAACCATGTGATCTGGCCTTGACAACAGAGACAGTAAGTGGTAGATCTAATATTTGAACCCAGACTTAAGTAACAATAATGATGCTCTATTCTGCTCTACGTTGCTATCTAGGATACTGCGGAGGACATGAAGTTGCTAAAAACAGCAGAGATACAGAGACCACTGGCCCTGTGTGGCATGAAGGCAAGAGCTATTAGCAAAGTCTCCCTGGGGACTTACTGTGCCCACCACAACAGATGGAAGTCAAGTAAGCCAAATTTCTCTTTTCACTCCCCTCACTACTCTCCCTGCAGAGGAGATGGTTTTCAGAAGGAAGAAAAATGGTACAAATCAACTCAGCATGTAGGAAAGACTGCTAGCTTATCACCAAACCCATGTCCCTTCTTGGCACAGAGCTGGATTCCTTCTCTATCCTCTCTTGCTGTTGGGTATGGCCATGTACTTGAATTCCAGCCAATGGAATGTCAACAGAATTGGCATGCTGTACTGGTCCTAAACCCCCACATGCAATCCTCTTCTTTCTGGACACTGGAAGGAAGATAACCCCCAGAGCAAGTTTGAGCACCCCATGTTGAAGAGGCAGAATGACAAAGTGGATGGAGCTTGGGTCTTTGAATCACCACTGGAAGAGCTGCCTCACCAGAAATACCTGCTTCCGTTTATTACATCAACAGACCTAGTACCATCCCTAGCTAAAACTTTCAGTGAGAAAATAGTCCCCTAAAATAAGCCCCAAGAACCCATCTAAGCCACAGAGAAAGCTTCCTGCCACTTCATTTGATAACATAATGAGGATCGACAGTGTCTAAAGAGTTTTATACTGGTCTCATTTGAATTTAAATCCTCCTAAGAATGAAAACAATTTTGACATTGGTGACGTAGGCTCTTCGGATTACAGAAGATAAGGGGGTCCATGCAATTAGTCATTATACACTAATGTTTACATCTTCAAAGGCAGTTAGAATCTCTACCTTACACATGAGGACAAAGACTCAAGACAACCCCAGCCACGGTTTCTTCTTCTGTGCTCCAGCCCCAAAATTAAGGCTGTTACTTGGCAATTCCAGCATACATCTCTCAGTTGTAACAGTTAAACCAACTGCCAGCAAGTAATAGAGCCAGGTCTGAAATTCGAATCTTCTGGATAGAGATCCTATTACCCCGTATGGAAAATATTTAACACATAAAAACATAGCGTCAGCAAATGCTAGTTTCCTCCACCTCCACGCAGCCACAGACTCTGGAGACACCCCCCCCACTCTGTCCCCCTTTTCTATGCAAAGGTCATGTTCACAAAGCATAAGCACACTTAAACTCTATCAGTCCAGTATCTAGGTGGGCTCCAGCCAAAGTTCTTTCTCATTTGGGAGGGTTTTATGGTAAGCCAGCTTCCTTCCACAGCCAGCCTCTAGAGGATTCTCCTGGAGGGGTATCAATCCCCCGACCAGCTCCTCACCCAAAATCATGCAATAAAAATTCTCCAGGAATTCACACTTACTCGCCCAGTGTGCCTTCTCCTCTCCTTCCTTTAGTAATAGCATCTTAGTGGAACACATGGCTGCTCAGAATTAAGGCCACATGATCCACCTTCCTTGCAGCTCCGTATAGCTGTGTGATCAAGTTTCAGCCATTAGGATGTGAGCAGCATATGCTCCGAGTCTGTTCTCCCTCATGCTGGCTTAGCACAGGTGGGGGAGTAGACCATCATGAATCATGGGGCAGAGGGCAACAGCATGGAGAACGCAGGGCCACGATACACAGGAGCCAAGTTTTCCAACCCTGTGAAGTTAGCACGTTAAACTCTAGACTGCCTGCATTCAAACAGCTGCCAGAGAGAGAATTAAGCTTTCATCTTGTTTAAACCACTGTCATTTTGATCTTTGTTTCAGCCAAACCCATATCCCAAACAGTACAGATTCCCTGTGGCAGGTGCAGGGAGTTCCCTGGGGCATTTCCAGGAGCCTTTGGCTTGCCTTCCCATCCTAGCTGAATGGATATTTCTTCTCTCTGGCCTTTTCAAGACAGCGCATAAAGGATAGTTAGAAATGCCTTACACAAACACTTCCCACACACTTGTCCACAGAATGCTGGCATCAGAATCCCCTAGAAACTTACTTAAAACTGAGATTCCTCTACTAAGTTCCCAGGGATTCAGATTCAGAAGATATAGAACGATTCTTAGAATCTCTATCTCAGAAGCTTCTCATACAATTAAAACATTCAACCATATCTTCTGTGGTTGAAAGTCCACGGGGACAGGAGTGTGTGTACAGACAAGGCTTCCGTAGGACCTTTCCCTACATTCCCTGCCCCTACTTCCCCCACAAAACCTTGTTTCTCCCTTTCATATGGTAGTTCCTTCACACGTCATGGCTCACGTCCCTGGGGCAAAGCTGTTCTTTCCAGATCAAGCACCTTAGAAGCACCTCAAAGATCATCCTTCCACATTGCAACCTGGACCCACATTAAGCTTCTTGACTCCACATGGTCTACATGAAGAGCTCATTCACTCAGCATGTATTATTACAAGTCCAAGTTCTTTAAGCAAAGTCAAGAACGTAAGACTCCTAATGATGGGACCACCACCAATCTTCCAGCTTCATCTCCAACCTTTACCTTCCTACTCTGCATTTGTCAACACCATTCCCCTTGCCTGGAATGCTATTCCAATCCTGGATACCTAGCAAATCAAACCCACTCTTAAAGACTCAGCCCCAACATACAATGAAGGATTCAAAGTATGGTTACTACTCCTGATACTGGTGAGCTGTCAAAATCTGGCAGGAAATCGAGCTTCATAATTTTAAACACAGGAGTCTATTAACACTTCTGAGGTGGTTCGTAGTCCACATCTTCAGGCCTTGGGCAGACCTGCCCTAAGGGTGACACCTGACCTAGCAAAAAGTCTGTCTCACTAATTCAATCAACATATTAGGCATTTATGCCATGTCACACCCTGCGAGGGCCTGAGGACAAAAGATGAAATTACCCTGTGGCTAATGACCTATGTAGACTAAACGATTTGATTTCTCAGAGGATTTGGTATCTGGCACCCAAGTGTTCCAAGAGTCCTGGCTACACCACTGTATGGAGCCATATTCTTGACCTTGACCTTTTCAACTTCTGCATGCCCCTGGGGTCTTACTATTTGGCTTCCAACCCACTATTTGCCTAAAAATCCAACTTGTACATGTGCTCTGACCCCCCCCCCCCCCCCCCCCAGTCTAGCCTCAAATGCCAACTCAACCACTCCCATTCATTCCTGGCTTGACTTGGACCTCCATTCGGACTTGAGGCCACTTAAACCTGATGAATCAGTGGCCTGATTAAGCACTCTGATGCCCACAAGAGCTGTACAGCAATGCCTATGGTTCACCACACTGAATCACATATGTGAAGTTTTGTTAAGAGGTTCTTCTCACCAACACAAACAATAGTAATAAAGAAGGCAGGAGGAAACTTTAGGAGGTGACGGATAAATTCATGGCCTAGATTGTGGTGGTTTCACAGGTGCATTCTCGTCTCTAAATTCATGAAGTTGTGTTATGTACAGCTTTTTGTGTGGCAATCATACCTCAAAACACATTTAAAAAAAAAGAGGGAAAGAACTGGACCTATTATTACTGCCTACCCAGGAGAATCTAGAGAGAGGGCCTCAGTTCATCTCTTCGAGGCTATTTAAGAACTTTCTGGTGGCTCATCTTCATTTGCTAAGCAAGTGCTCCCCAGTAACATGCAAATGAATCACAGAGCAGCCCTGATATTCAGATTAAGCAGCATGTGATTCACTACAGAATACAGGCTGAGCCTGTTGGTATGTAGGTTATTGCTGCCCTTTTAAAAAATTTAATTACAGTGTTTGAACATTATCTCATTTTAAAGATCTAGCTACCAAGGCTCAATTAAAATTCCAAGTGTCAAAGTGAGAAAAGCCCCAAGTGGAGATCTAACTCCATCCTGAGTTTTAAATGTATGAAAACAGTTGGACATTTTACAATCATAATAAGTCCTCTTGGAGATGGACATTATTACTCTACAATCAATTCAAGATGTTTTACAGTCCCGCCGCCAGTGTGTGAAACCCCTGTGTACTTCTTATAAGGAGCTGGTTAGAAGCTGCTAATACTCACTGCAGAAGAATGAATACATACACCCCTTCCTCAACCTCATCACAATCATACTAAAGCTCAATCAGGCACTTGACACATCTTACTGTGGTATGGGAGCGTGAGGACGAGACACTCAAGGGTAAACTGAGCAAGGATACTAGTCATGCGTAGGCTATAGGCAGCCAGAGGGGAGAGCAGAGTGGGAGTAAGACACCATGCCTTTTCCATCAGGACCAGAAATACCGTTCATGCTGCCCTCCCCAACCCACACATCCTCAGCCCTGCAAATTCCTTCTTCCAGTCCCAGGTCAAATGCCTCCTTCTCTATAAAGCTTCCCTTGACTTCTCCCTAGAAGAGTTAGTGTTCCTATCAGTGTTACCACAGGACTCACCCCCCCCCATTCATTCAATAAACCTTAGTTGGTGCCAGGCATCGTTCAAGGTGCTTGATGTAGTAACCAACAAAACAACTGAAGTTTCTGCACCTGAGCTGCTTATCTAACAGATGGGAGGAGGGGGCGGCAAGGGGGGGGGGGGGGGACAAGTAAACACTGCCTAAGAAGATAATAGTCTATAAAAACATACAGCAGGGTGGCGGGGATAGAGCAGGGCAGGGGAGGGGCCGTTTTAGATAGGGCCATCAGAGGCGGCTTCTGATACAAGATACCAACACAGGAAAGGACAGGTGAATGAAGTGAGGAGTGAAGCCTGCAGAAGAAGGATATTCTTGGACAAGGGAATGAGGCACAAAAGCCTTGGGACAAAGGCAAGAAGGAGCTGGATAGGTTTGTGAAACCTCAGGGAGACTATTGTGGCTGAGTGACCACATAGGAGGGGCAGGAAAGGAGATCAGAGGGGCAGGCAGGGGACAGAGCACACACAGACTTACAGCCATGGTCAACACTTTGGATCTTATCCTGAAGCCACAGAAGGGTGCAGAGGAAAGGAGCAACACAGGTGCTGTAATTGTTGATGGGTCTCCCCAGCAACTGACACAGCACCAGGTTTATAAAAGACATTTAATAACTCTTCAGAGAGGGAAGAGCGCAGAAGAGACCCTGAACTGGCCACGGGCATACTTGGGCACACAGCACTGGCCATCGTCCACCCATCCTTCTCAGGAAAGGATCAGCCTCCTAAGTTCTGCATGTACTCATGGCTACTGTACATCAGGCTTTATTCAGAAACACCACTGTTCTCCAGGCTTAGAAATAAGCAATTATTCTCCTCTCCCAAAACCAGAACAGCAAGAGTCACTACCGAAAAAGCCTGCTCAAAATTCTTGGCCCGTCAACACAGCATTCGATACTGTTGTGGGGTTCAATTTCCATTGCTACCACAGGTTAGACTGAGCAGCTCATCTCACCCTCAGTCATACCCACTACAGAGCTTCCTGAACAGTCTTCCTGTAAGGAGCTCAAGGGATCAGGTAAATGAGCTCTTCATCCTTGAGGTACCATCCAGCCATCGTACATAACTCTTAGAATCCCCCGGGTACTCCACAAGATGAAATGTGATCTTGAACCCCTGTAGTTGCTATACGTGCCGTATTTTAGAGTCTTTGCTCAAGGAAGTGGGGAAAGATTCCTATCAATTCTCATGGCTTTCCCCAAGTTTAAAGTGTCTGAATTTTTCCAGACAATCCGCTCATTTCTGATTTCTGGGATCCACAGTGGCTTCAAGGAGGATAATTTGATATCAATAAAGCCTGTGTGTGGTGTTTCTCGCGACCTAGACAGCTCAAGAGTGATTTATCTTACCCTCTCTGAAACGAAGAATCACGGAGTCTCATCTGACACTGTATAAGCAGACAATGCCCCTCTCTTCCTGCCGCTTAAACTTGACAGGTGGATCACGCCCCAGGCACTGCCCTCCATGGCCCAGCCAAGACTGGCTGGGCACTGAACACCTTCGGAGCATTGCAACACTAACGTTCAGCCCCCCTCTCACTGCCAGCCACAGGGAGGCAGAATGAGCACCAATGACTAATGAGACACCTTACCTGGCTTCAGTCACATCAGGCTCTTTTGGCCTCTACCTGCCAGTTCAGACACCCTGACCTATTCCACCATGTTCAGGGTTCTAACACTCTCCAAGGCCATCCAACTGCTTCGTTCTGTATGGACAGCCCATGGTTGCCTCGAATCAATGCTGTACTCGCAGTATTTCCTAATGTTAGAATGCTAGTTCAGTCAAATGATACTGAATACTCCCCCAAAGCACTCCAGGATAAAGTTGAGGAAATGCAGCAGTTCCTTAACCAAGCTTAAGGAACCAATACAATACACTGGTTAGGAAAATGTGCTGAGGAACTAGAGACCTGGGTGTGACTCCCAGTTCCATCATTTTACCACCCGGGTGACCCTTGACAAAGCAACCAACAATCTCATCCATGAACTGATAACAGCACCTATTTTATCATTTTGTCAAGATTCAAAGATACATTTGAAGTGCTTAATAGAGTCCCTAGTACCTTATAACAGGACTTTAAAGAGTCTTGAAAATGCTACTATTATGATTCTCCAAGCAAGAGATGGAGTGTCCTCTTTCCCAAGTTTACTTAATCTCATACCTTTGGTTTTACAAGACGATCTTGCAGGCCAGTGGTCCCTGGAGTGTATTTGGGAGAAGTCTCACGCTAGTCAGTGATGTGTGCCCTGAGTCAGGCTGGAATTACAAGCTCAACACATCTGACTCAGCATAACTAATTACTCCCATGAAGCAGTACCAGAGGTAAGAGACGAAAAATTACATTTAAAACACAGTGGGTCAAAATCCTTAAGGACCGTCTGGGTCTTATTTCAAATTCTCACGCTTGGACTTTTTTTCTGGTTATACTACTTCCTGTCTGCAAAACACTGGACAAATTACTCAACCTCTCTGAACAGCAGTTTCCTGAACTCCAAAATGAAAACATGTCTTGGTGGTGATGGAGACAAAAGGAGATATTGAAGGTCGAACATGTGACACATTTTAGGTATCAGTTTTTCCCCTTTCACTAGGTCTCAAGAGAAGTGGAAATTCAGTCTGAAGGCAGTCAGCAGGAAGGGTGGTCAGTCCAACAGTTTCTAGCCCAAAATTCTCTAAGACAAAAGTCCAAAAGCACCAAAAGAACTCATGTGCGCTTTTTCCAAGGAGGAATGCTGGAAACCGCTACAGAGCATTCCTTCCTCTTGTTCATTCGAATCAAGGCACTGAATATACAGTATCCAGAGAGAAGGCATTGCATATTCCTCAAGAGGAGAGCCAAGTACCCGGAATCGAATCAAGGCAGAATGAAAGGAAAGAAATGGCCCAGCATGGGTGATTTTCACAGTCCCATTTCAACGCGTGCAGATCTGTTTTTACAAAGCCAATTCTGAACCAACAAGAACTACGCAGCCCGGGTTTTCAAGGACAGTGATCAAAGGCAATTTCTTGTCCTGTCCAGTTGATCATGAACACTTGCCAAGGATTCCACCACTTCAGGAACTAAACCCTATCTTCCAAACTAAAAGTTACCCCCAAAGTCAGCCAGAAATGCCTTATCAGACTGTGAAGTTCCCAAATTGGACCCGAGAAAAATGTGGGGACCACGGCCACTGGAAAAATGCAAGGTCTCTGAGGTCATTTGTGGAACGCAATCGAAGGCAGCTTCAGGAATAAATCCTGTCTTTTAATTAAAACAGGGTACAAGAACTTTTTTTCTTCCATTTACATTTAAAAAACAGCTGCAACCAGCATGTGGCCTCACAGTCCCGGGGAAACCATCAGGACAGCTAAGGACTGGCAACCTCAAGAAGACAAGTGCTATTTTTCCATGAGAAGCCAGAAAGCTCACATTTTCAGGCCAAATAACCCAATTTTTAAGTGTCAGCCACTAATTCAGAGTTTTAAAACATTTATAGAGGAAGAATACCATAAGGGTCATTTTAACAGGAGGCAAATGAAGCATTTGGGCAAGCCAACTATAGACCTGCTGTGTGACCTTTATCGTAGAAGATGGAAGTCCATGCTCTAATCCTGCAAGGCTACCTTTCATCGGGAGTTTGCCAATGTCACCGCTGGAACTCCTTGCAGTTTCTGCCCTGTGGGCTGCACACCCCCCATAAGAACCTCCTCCTCCCACACGCCTCCCCCCATCTCTGTGTCACCACTGTCTTCCTGGGAGAAGACCCTACTCTCAGGAAAGACCATCATTGGCTGGAATAACCTTATTCTGGTTGTCTCCGGATGACCCGATAATGCTTCAGGTGGTCAACTGTCAATTCTGTCCTACCAGGCTAGGACTACTGGCAACCAATTCAGTCAGTGAAGGGGCAGATCTAAACAAAGCACCCTAGTTGAGTTCATTTATTCTACAAAATTATGTGATTGTAGTTTCAAATTATTCGAAGTTATTTTGATTTCCAAGGAACAGTGCTTATGAATGGGTAAATTTTCTTGGCATATGGCTGGTGCTAAGGAATTTGGGACCTGAAATTATATGGCCTGTACAAATAGCACACCTGGTCATTTATGAAGCACTCTCCTACTAAAATTGTCAAGACAGCTATTACTGCTAGCCTTTCCTCGTCCAGAACCACTCCTTTTCCTCACCCTCCGTTGACAAAGTTCCATACACACCAGCCCTCAGTGTATCCCTTGAGCACTGCAGGCTGGATCTTGCTGCAGGACCACTGTACTTTGAGTCTCCACTACCTGGGACACTCATCTTTCTGATTTCCTCATAGTTGGCTCTTTCTTTAGGTTCAGTTTAAGTGTTCCATCCTCATGGAGCCTTCTTGGGCATCCTCTCTTCTCCACTGACCGGACCCTCGTCCCTCCTCTGTTCTATCTTCCTCCTTGACATTTGTCATTAGGTTTCATTTTTGTCCACATTTATCTGACTTGCCCCACTAGAAGGCAAGCTCCCTGAAGACCAGTCACTTGCATGTCCTCTTCACCACTGCAGAATCCAATGCTCCTGCCTACAGATTAATATATAACACAGGTTAGTTATTGAGGAGTAATGATTTCTAATTTGACAAGTAAGAGGTGGTACAGGGAGAGGCCTAGATCAAGGGCTCTTGGGTTTTCATGGACAGAGCAGAGCCCTGAGCCCATGTCTTCTGACTGCAGGCCCAGCAATTCTGCCATTGCACCACCCTCCTCAATTGGCAGTCTGGAGTGCCTTCTACCCAGAACTCAGCAAGCCAGAGGGTTAAATCTTCCATCAGGGACAAGGCTTAGCTGTCCACATTTCTCTCCACAGAACCAAATCAATGAATACCTTTTACCTAGACGTTCAAGTGTTTCACAACTACTAATTCCAAGGAAAGTCAAAGGCGACTGTTTCAGTTCTCTAGAATTCCAATGAAGTGATTTTATGCATGAATATTAATGAAATTGTGACTTTTAACTAAAAAAAGTAAAGGTTAATGGCTACATTTGCTGTTTTTCCATTTCTCAGACACTAGGCAATCCAAAATCTAATATGCATATATACAAGCATGAGCAATTTGCCCAAAACATTATACTCTATTGCTAGGATACTTCTGGTCTTCAATTAAGGTCAAAAGTCATCTGAACAGCTTCATTTCTTCTGACAAAGATTTAAATTTTACTTAATTAGTGTGTTCCTGAAAAACCTTATTTCCTTGACATGAGATCCTTCCATTCATTTTCATTTGTCTGCAAATTACTACTTGCTAATGTACACTGCAGCCTTGAAACTTTCCCTTAAAGCTGTGTCTATACTCTGCTTGGTGTAAAAGTAAAAAAGATAAACCCAGATCCCAGGCTTCTTGTCTACTGGCATTGGGGAGAATCTCTAGATGGACATTTTTAGCTTTCAGCTCTTTCCTCCAAGAAGCCACCTCCATTCCAAAGCAAGTGATCCCATTTGTTATGGGACATGAACACAGGGATAAAAATAGACATGCACCCCTCCCCCGGCCCTTCCTGCTTAGGACAAAGTACTCCCAGTAGCCTGAGCTAGAACCAACGACATCACCCTGGACTCCTCCCTGTCTGACCCCCACCATCTTACATTGAACGACTCCCAGTTCACTTTCTCTTAATTATCTCTTAACTTCCTTCCATCTGCAACACCATTATCTGGTCTTGTCTAGGACCCATTCTTGGCTACAACCGAGGCTCTTCACAGCTGCAGCAACCTCCTACTGGCCTCCTGTCTCCAACTTTGCTGCGTCCATACCATTTTCCACTAAGCAGCCAGTGTGATCCTCCCAAAAACAAGTCATGCCACAGCAGCAAGTCAATCACTTCCACGGCTCCCAGTTGCTTAAAGCCAAATCCTTTCAACTGCCTACAGAGCCATTCACCATCTTCCCCTTGCCTGACTTCCCCTACCTATGCTCCCCCCACCCTCCATTAACAATGTGTTTTCCTTCCATTGTAAGGCATCGTGAGCTCTCATCTCTTGCCCTTTCTCAACTCACTCATGCCACATCCAGAACCCTCTCCCACTTATCTTCTGATAGATTTCTAGTTATTCTATTTTGCCCATTAAGCCAAACTCTCAGTGAACAGACTTTCCAAGCCCTTTGGGAAGGGCAAGGCAAGGTCCCCTACACTGTGCTCCCGGATTCCTCCCGTCAGAGCATTAGTCACACATTCTCGTGTTCCATGATCTTCATCACTGTGCCAGCATGTAGCACCACATACAGCATTTGGTGTGCTTTCATTAATGTTACCGAAATGTTTAAAGGGGAGCGTACAGTCTAACCTAAACATAGTTTTAAATCCAAAGCCTCTAACATTTTGGTTTGGAATATGGAGACCTGTCTGCAATACTTCAATTCAAAAGCAGCATGGCTGGAGGTGCATTAGGGCAAGATTCCAAGTTGAATGTTGTTCCCTTCCTTCCCAAATGGAAGCCACGTAATAACTGAAAACATCTACTTTTTAAATACACTTTATACTGTATCTTCTTGGAGGAAAGGATTAAACATCCAAGTTTTTGTAAAAAGTTCGATTACTAGAAATGCATTTTTGTTGTTGTTGTTAAGATTTTAGAAGGATAACACGAGCAAACAAGTGAGCAAGCCGGGGGGGAGGGTCCTAGAGAAAGGGAATCTTAAGCAAACTCCACACTGAGCACAGAGCCTGACACGGGGCTCAATATCATGACCCTGAGATCATGACCTGAACCCACAAAACCAACCACAAAACCAAGAGTCCGACACGTAACCAATTGAGCCACCCAGGTACCCCTGAAAATGTACTTTTAATTGCCCCAGGAGAACGTTCTCTTGGGCTGGCTTCACCAAACAATGTAACACGCTTAGAATTTCCTCCCCCACCTCCTACCTTCCATTCTGCTATTCAATTACCTGCAAGTACAAAATAAATATTGGTTCAAATCATTCATAATTAAGGTAAGCCTGCTTAGAAATTACAGAATGTATTCTGTTAGGACAACCCACTATTTCAGATTACAACAATCTCTTGATGTGAAAACCTAATCACTATTTTAAATGGTGAGAAGGTCCCAATACCTACCCTTTTCCCTTCTGAAGTATCTGGGGAAGAACTAGTAAATGTGAAAAGCAGCCATGAGAGGAAGAGGAATGACATTTGTTGAGGGCCTTGACAGGAGACATACGAGGAACCATTCACTCAAGTGCTCCTGTTGGTCCTTCTCAAGGATTCCATGACATGTTAACAGATACCTTCACTTTACATGAAAGGACACTGAGGCAAATTCCTAAAGCTCACACATCTGGGAATTGTTGGTCCTGGTTCAATTCCTGGCTGTATCTGGCATTAAAGTGGAAAGAACTCTGGAAATTAAAAGAGTATCTTTTGAAATACAAAGTTTCATTTTACGAGGGGGAGAGGCTTCCTTAGGAAACCAGAAATGTCCTCCATCTTCTCCTAGAACTCTTCCACAGAAAGCTTTTTCTTAGACCCCTTGCTTTCAGCTTCCTAATGATGCTTAAATTTTCTGTAATTTAGGAATAAAATTGAAAAACAGAAGATTTACCATTAAATCTTACAGATTTGCATACACTGTCAGAACTTTCAATTAAATTTAATGTTAATTAAGCTTTCCATTTTAGCAAAGCTCTGTATTAACACACATGAATCAGGAAAAATAAACTTTAAATCTGCAATGATATTAAGAGTTCAGTAAGACAGATTAATCGTTGTCGCTCTTCCAATGTGCTCTATTGGTACAGTAAAACACAAAACAACACAACCCCTATTAAATTACAAATCTAAAATAACAGAGTGCCCATTACATAAGATTATACTTCAAATGCTACCTGCAGGTACATTTTCAATCCTCCTTATACTTGAGTTTTCCATTTCATCTACTCACTTAGGATCTTGGTGGGAACTCAACTGGCTCAGTTACCTAGGGAGTTTCCACATATTGCTGGGCCAAGAAGTTCACTCCTGGTTTAAAGGCATCACAACCTCCCCAATGATCCACCTCTGGCTGCTGGATCCCCACCAGGTGAGAGGGATGCCTGCCTTTGGCTAAGAAAGAATTCAGCCACTAAAAGAACTCTTCCACCATTAATTCAATAATGGCCTTGCCTGAGAGTAGCCAGAAGTCTAGTAGAAATTGGAAACTGACCCCAGAACAGTATATGCAGTTTTTCTGGCCCACAGCTTTGGAAAAGGCAATTGGATGATTACTTCCCATGGAGCACATGATGGCTGGGGAGAGTGTTCAGATCGAGTATGCTGTTCCCCCATTGTCCTTCATCAGCAAAGGGGACTTTTGACTGGAAATTGAACTCTACCAGAAGAGTCTGGGTGATAGACATCATTTTCCTTTAACCACTGAACTAAAGAAAAGCAGCTATATACTTATCTGGCCTCTCCTCAGCATCCTGTTTTCCACTCAGTATCAAAATTCCACTCCTTCTATTTAGGTACTAAGAACTAGGCTAGGGGGTTTACAAATTCCTCTAATCCTCACAAAAATCCCAAGGTCGTATTCATTTCAGTCTCCAGATACCAACACCTTCGCCCTTTTCACGGTCCTGGACAAGATGCAGTATATCCCAAGCAGTCTCTGCAACCGGGACAATAGATTCCATGTGAAACTTTGAAACTGGCCATGAAATCTCTGAGCACCCCTGACCAGGGACAGAGAAAATGAATCTTTGATACATAGTACGTACTTAATACATCTGGAATGTATGTAAGAGTACTACATGTTAAAGAAAAAAGAAAACTGTGATACAGTCTCTCAGCTAGGCTACTTTCCTAATCTGGGCACAGACTAAGTTGGAAACATCCCACAACTGAGACCAAGGCTGCCTAGTTATTCCAGTGCCCATGTTCTCGCATCTTTGGCACAATGCTAAACCCAATGTCCCAGTCCTGGCCAATGAAGTGTGGTACAGGTCAGGCATGACCTTTCCAGATCTGACCCTTTAACCTACCCTGGGAGAATAGGACAAAATTCTAATCCTCGAAGTTAGGAGTCAACCTCTCCGGTCACACAGTTCAAGTAGAAAATAAGTACACCTAGAAATTGAGTAACACAGTGTTACATATTAAGTTGTAGCTGTATTTATCTACATATACACAAGAGCTACCCATCCATTTAAATGTGCCACCAATATTTAACATGTATAGGGTCACCAGAAAAAAAAAATTCAGCAATTTCAAGAATCTATAAGTCTCACAACACTTATTTTTCTTCAATAAAACCAGAAGTCACACATTAAAATTTTCAAAGTGATTAAGTACTTAAACATCCCAACTTGAATCAAAGAGGAAGTCAAGCTAAAATTAACAACTGCAGAAAAGTACAGAATTATAGCAATGGCAGTGGGCTGCATTTGAAACAATACAAGAAAATATGAAGCCTTCAGTGATTTTTGCTAAATACTGAAAACATCCAGGAAGCTACTAAAAATACACAAAGTGATCAAAAAGGAGGTAAAAAGTAGAAATCAATGAATTTAAAATGAGAAACAGATTTGACCAATAAAACTAAGAACAGTTTCATTTAAAAGGCCAATAAATTGCACAATCCCATGATAAGCCTGGCCAAGAAGGAAATACATAATATTTCACATTACAAATTAAAGATATAACCACAAATACAAAAAGAAATAATAGAATGCCCAACTCTCTGCCCCCAGAAAACACGGCTGAGTGAAATGATTTGGACAAAACATAAGTTGGCAAAGAGTTTAAAATTACCTAGAATACCATAAGAGCTGGAAAATGAACATTTTAGTAGGGAAAGATTTCTCAGCCTCCCCCAAAACAAGTATCCGCTCATATCGTTTTCAGGCTGATTCTACCAGAAACATTTATGGAAGAGGTATTACCTACATATTTAAAGTCCAGAGAGTAATTCAAAAAGCCTCGAATTAGCTCACACAGAAAAATCTATCTCACTTGTTAATAAGTGTGCAATGAGTTTAGTGTCAAGCGTTGGGACAGTGCCTTATATCAGTGCTTAAAGTAAAACTAGTTACTACTATTAGTATTGCTATCATTTTTAATATCATTGCAATACTCCTAAATACAACATTAGTAAGAATATTTAAGGATTTTCCCCAGGAAGAGTTCAACATAATGGACTCTAATGTGATTATGTTAATTGCATGTTTTTCCCCTTTCATCTATTATCTCAAAAAGATACCCAGAAAAGAAATTTAATAAAATGTAACTATTATTCGGGGCACCTAGATGGCTCAGTCGTTGGGCGTCTGCCTTCAGCTCAGGTCACGATCCCAGGGTCATGGGATCGAGCCCCGCATTGGGCTCCCTGCTCGGAGGGAAGCCTGCTTCTCCCTCTCCCACTCCCCTACTTGTGTTCCCTCTCTTGCTGGGTCTCTGTCAAATAAATAAAATCTTACTCAGTCGTTAAGCGTCTGCCTTCGGCTCAGGTCATGATCCCGGGGTCCTGGGATCGAGCCCCGCATCGGGCTCCCTGCTCCGCGGGAAGCCTGCTTCTCCCTCTCCCACTCCCCCTGCTTGTGTTCCCTCTCTCGCTGTGTCTCTCTCTGTCAAATAAATAAAATCTTAAAAAATAAATAAATAAATAAATAAATAAAATCTTAAAAAAAAAAAACTACTATTCATTTTTTTTAAGTCTTTCAGTGTATCAGAAATAAAGCTAAATTTCCTTCACATGAGGACAACATATATACATATATATTTATATGTAAGATAGATTGGAAGATCAGAAACAACCAGACATAAACAGATTTAGAAACACATTAAAGACCGGATTGTCTGCAGTCTTCCTGTCTTTTGTAAGGACCATTAATCTGTTTTTTATTCCTATTACAGAGATTCTAGACAGTGGAGGACAAAAACGGAATAGCTGATAAAAATAGAAACATTTTCAAATTACAAAATTGTATCCTTCAATCAAGGAGGATTAAAGAAAAAAAAAGAATATACAACTCAAATGCCTGGTACATAGTATACAATCAGCAAATGTTGGCTTGGGGGTGGGGGCGGGGAGGGGGGAGGAGGAGACATGCTACTCCACATAGCTTAAAAGTCAGATACCTAAACCAGACAAAAGGCATCAACTACAGACTAGTAGCTCTTGTGAATATTGATGTAAGAGTTCTCAATAATATACTATCAAGTCCAGGAACATATAAAAAGGATTATACACCATAACTAAGTGGGATTTATCCCAGAAATGCAAGCTTGGTAGAACATCCAGAATTCAATTAGTATAATACACTACATCAATAAAAGCATGATCATCTCCACAGATGCAGAAATAGCACTTGGGGGGGTGGGGGGGGGGGAGATACCCTTTCATGATAAAAAGAAACACACCCTCCCACCCACCCACCCACTCACCCACCCACCCACTCACCCACTCACCCCGCAAACCAGGAATGGAAAGGAACTTGCACCTGGCTAAGAGCATCCAATACAAGCTAACCTCACACTCCATGGTGAGCATTCCTTCTTCCGAGCAGGAACAAGACTACCTGTTCTCACCAGTTCTCTTCAACACTGTACTGGAAGTTCTAGCCACGCCGGTTAGGCAAGAAAATAAGGTAACCATGCAGAGATAATTTTATTTCTGTCCTATTTGCAAGTAACAAGATCTTGTATGTATTGAGAGAAATCCACTAAAAAACTAATCTAATGAGGTCAGCAAGTCTGCAGGATACGAGGTTCAAGATACAAACATCAAGTGCATTTCTATAAAGTAGCAATGAGCAAACAAAATCAGATTATGAAAGTAATGCCCTTTATCATTTTTGATGCCACTATAATTTAAAAAACAAATCATGCAAAACCTGTACTCTGAAACTATAAAACAATGTTTAAAATTAAAGACCTAAAATGAAAAGTAACTCCATGTCCATGGATAATACTGCCAAGATGGCAATACTCCCTAAATAAACCTACAGATTCAACATCATCCCTTTGAAAAATCCAGCTGACATCTTTGCAGACTATTAGAAAGCTGGTCCTAAAACTCATATGGAAATTCAAGAGGACTGGAATAACCAAAACAACCTTGAAAAACAAAGTCAGAGGGCTCACACTTCAACTTCAAAACTTACTAGAAAACTAAAATCATTAAAACAGCACTAGCATAAGTCAGAGGTCAATGGCCTAGAATTCGGAGTCCAGAAATAAATCTTTCCACTTATAGTCGATTGATCTTTGACAAGGGAGCCAAGATAATCCACTGGGGGGAAAAAAGGACTCCACAAAAGGTGATGGGACAACTGGTTATCCATATGCAAAAAGATGAAATTGAATCACTACACTCCACACCATATAGAAAAAAAAGATACCAAAGACTTAAAGAGCTAAGCCTATAAAACTTTTTAAATAAATCCTAGAAGTCTTAATAGCCTCCAGTTAAGCAATGATTTCTTAGAACAAAAGCACCAGCAATGAAGAAAAAAATAGGCACACTGGACATCTAATTTAAGAACTTAGGGTTTTACATGAAGACAATCTGCAAGTTGAAAAAACACAAATCCTATCTGATATGGGACTTGTGTCTGTAAAGAACTATCACAAAATCCTAACACAACCCAACTTAAAAAATGGGCCAATGATCTGAATAGCCCTTTCTCCAAAGAGGATGTGTAAGCAGGCAACACAACATGAAGATACTCAACATCATTGGCCATCAGGAAATGCAACAATGAGGGGTCACTTCACGTTTATTAGAATGGCTGTATCAAAGAGAAAGATAGTTACTATTAACAAAGCTGTGAAAAAACTGCAACTCTCACATACTGCTGGCAGGAATGTAGAAGAGGTACGGGTACTTTGGAAAACATTCTGGCAATTCAACAGTCAAACACAGAGATACCACTCGATCTAGGCATTCTACTCCTAGTTATATACCCAAGAGAATACACATATAGGTCTACACAGAAACTACGTGAAATTTCATAGCAGCATTATTCCTAATTGCCAAAAACTGGAAAAAAAATTCAGTGTCCAACTGATCAATAAAACATGGTTTGTCCAAACAAGGCAATATTCTGCAATTTAAAAATGCACCACTGACACACGATCACCACGAAAGAACCCTGAAAACAAACCCTTTCATTTAAACCACAGTCTAAATGAAAGCCAGTCCCAAACACATTATATGATTCCATTTATAGGAAATGTCCGAAATCGGCAAATCCATAGAGCCAGAAGATACATGAGTGGTTGCCTAAGGTTGGGGTGCTATGGGGAGACAGTTGAGGGACACCTTCAGGGCATGGGATTTCTCCTGGAGGTAAAGGAAATTTGTGAGGGATTGTGTTGAATGCACAACTCTGAATATACTAAAAAGTAGTGAAATGTAAAAATTTTAAAAATTATCTGGAAACCTAAGTGCCCACTGTATCCCAACTGTGGCAGGTACATATTTAATTCATCTGGATCATGAGTGATACAATGAGGATCACATAGGAAAGAACCATGAAAAGAACTGGGGAGTCTCACCTTCCAGTCAGGCTGTCAGATCCCTGACAGATTCCAATTTCTTTATCTAACCTAGCCAGTCCCTAAATCCTCCACTACTGAATCAAGAGTCATCTGGTTGGAGGTCCATGACCAATGTCTCCAAGACAATTTGCTGCTCTCGACATGGTCGTCCTGATAAATAAATCTGAAGAGCGACTGAAGATTCGCTATTACGGATGGGAACACTGCTGGCTTATAATAGCCAAATTCCTAAAAATACATGATCATCTATCCCTCTTACATACCAGGTCTCCTTAACTAGGTAAACATCTGCTTAAGTGTGGAAACCAGGTCTTCTTTATGACCCATAGCCAGTGCATGACAGATTCAATTCTTTATACCTAGCCTTGATCAGACCAAACAAGCATAGAGGAAGGGACCATAGAATTCCAAGGGGGAGGGGAATTTTCCATTTCTTTATGTTTATTATTTTTGAATCAAGACTGAGGTTTTTCTACTACAATGAAAAATGCTCAAGATGATTCTCCATTCAAGGATCCTCAGGTTCTATTAGAAACCTGTGAGGAAAGAGAGGTGGCATTTCAGGACCATGTGGCAATACAAGTTGTTTTTTAAACTCTTCCTAAAAGGAGTTAGGTTTTACCATTAAATAAAAAAAAAAAATCCAAAAGAAAAACCCAGGTAGTAGCTTTAAGATACATGCTTAGACAAGAAGTAATGTGTAATTTAAGGGCGGTCTACTTCCCAGGCCCTATCCTCTTCCACCCTCACAGCAACCCTGCAAAGTAGATGGCCACCTCCCTTCATCACAAGGAAGGGGAGTTCTGAGACCTTCAGCAGCGCAGCAGAGCGAGAACTAGAACTCCAGCCTCCCTCAGGCCAGCTCTCAGTCTCTGCTCTCTCTACTCCAACAGGTGCCACTCCACTGGCTTCTCACTCACCTTGGGAAGTTCCCCCCTCTGGTTTCATGGAGATTAAAGATCCTCTATGTTCCATTCTTGGACACTCGTATGGCCCTCCTGAGGTGGCCCTCACACCCAACCGCGTCATGTTGCCCCGGGGGGCGCAAGCACATCACCCTTCCAGGTCTGTGAAGTGGAGACTGGCTGGACACCTCCACCTTGGAGTAACAAGGACTCCTTCTCCGAGTCTACAGAACACTTGGCCTCTAATCTATATCTGCTCCCCAGCACATACCACCTCGCTTTCTCTGGGCTGACCCAGAAACAGCCAAGTATGCTGACAACAACCCTACAGAAGGATCAGGATCCATCGCATCCCTTTGAGGCAGAGATCAAACTTAAGCATTGAAAAGAGAACTTTGGATCCTCACTTCTGCTAAAAAGGCCCATGGAGATCCTCTGCTCCAGCCACATTAGTCTGTTCTCTGCACCTCTCCACCCCACCCCCCAAAATTGCATTTTCTCGCATTTCTCCTGTCCACACTGCTCTTCCTGTTTAGTACGTCAGAAGGACTTCCTGACCTGCCAGAATTCTGGCCCTTCCAGAGTTGCCACTCTATGATCTTCCCTAACCACTGACCTAGTGTACTGAATTGCCTTTACATAGTTCTGCTTTTAGATAGGTCCACCTAAATAGATAAAGGAAGGGTTATCTGAATTCAGGTTCCCCAGAAGCAGACACGGACATGTGAATTTGAGAGTAAGTGATTTCCTAAGGAAGTGCTGGGGGGGGCGGGGGAGGGTGGGGAAGGACATGGAAGCCTCAGCCTAATCCCAGGTAGCACTGGAGAATTAATCAAGCTGCAGAGCTGGTCTGGCCTTAAGGCCCCCAGGGCAAAGGAACTAGGCTTCCCAACTCTCACACTGTCAATCATGGGCGACAGGCTGCCTGGGGGATCCGTGAACTCCCAGACACTTCTGTTCTCTCTATAGTGGCTACAGGGGCAGCTACCTCTGTAGTCCTCCTCCTTCCTGCTCACCCTAAACTCCTCAGCCCCTCCCCACACACAACATGCCAACCACTGATGCCACCCACCTTTCCCTTCCCAAAAATCATAGCAAGTGATTTCTGGAATGCCCTTCGTTCCACCCCTTACTGCTCATTCAGCCTGTCGAATGAATACTCACTTTCCTTTATACAACCACAACCCTTTCTGAAGCCTTCCTGAGCTTACCACGATCATTCAGAATGGACTATTATTACCTTTATTCCTTAAACACACATTTCTAGCATTGCATCTACAATACTTTGTGACATTTGTCCATCTTCCCTACTGCCTTATGAGATCCTTACAACAGAAATTTTGTATTATTCACCTTAGTATTCCCAGTGTCTAGCACAGTTCCTGCATAGAGTAAAAGTTAAGTCTAACTTTGCTTGAGGACCTCAAGCCAATATGACAGGATATGGTTTCATAGGAGCCAAGCCTGCCAGAAGACAGAAGATAGGCAAGAAAGACACTTAGGAGTGGTCCTTGGAGAGTCAACAAGAAAGCCACTTTGCCCAAAGTAAGATCTTAATGCAAGGAACATTCATCAACGTGTTCAACAGCAACAAGGCTTCAGCTAGCTACATGCTCTCAGAGATACAACCTCTCAATTCCAAGGCACTTTGTGTAGTCCATTAATTCTAAGTAGACTTTCAAAAGTACAGCTTACCTGTGTTCCAGCTCTCGAATGGAGAGGATCACTCCTGAAGTCGACGGCTTTTGCTGTACAGTGGCCAAAAAGGTGAAGTCACTCTTATTCCGGAACAGCTGGATTAATTTCTCACTCACATGAGGGGCTGCATGGATCTCCCTTTCTGAATCTAGGAGTCAAGGAAATGCAGAAACAGAAGGGGACAGAGAACGAGGAGGAGGAAAAGAAGACAGAAGGAGACGGAAAGTAAGAAAGAGAAAAGATATACAGTTAGAAATGTCCAGAGGATCCAGGTTGCCTTTTTCATTCCACCCTGCCCCTGCACCTTGCCAATACTTTATCTTTTCAGGCACCTCCCACCCCTCCATCCAGCAGCATTCATTCAACACAAAACCCGGAAATGCCACCTCTGTCACTGTACCCACTTGTCATTTTGACAAATTCATAATTGGCCAGCCAGTGACTTTCTGACAGAAATTTTGACGGGACACTGAGCAATGTGGCCAACTACAAACAGATTAAGTTGCTGTAAAAAAGTGAGACAATCAGATAAATGGATCCTGAATTCAGAGAATCCCGTGTTTATAGCAGGACCCAAATGCCACTCAGCAGGCTCCAGTTGCACTTTTCCCCATGGACTCAGTTTCTTTCTCTTCACGATGCGTAGAGGGAAACTTGTCCTAGCTTTGTACCCAGCAGAGATTTACTAGTGTTAATAATGCCAGACAATTCCACTTCTGCTTAAAGAATACAAGGCATGTGCATGATCCATAAGGATGCCTGGAACTTCTCTGTAAACATGGAGTGGATGACTCTGCTCATGACCTATTAAAGTGGAGGCCAATTCAATAGGCCTCGAGGCGCATGAGTCCAGCTAATTCTGCTCCTGGCCAGGAATCTCTTTCTCCAAGTTCTGCAAAATGAGACCTTCATCATTTCATACTCCGACCCTCCCCCCACCCCCCAATCATGATAAACTGGGTGTTCTCGTTATTGTACACCTCACTTCTTCAAGTCAGAAATGGACTACCAACAGAGCAGAATTAAAAGAAACTATTCAGAGGATGACAAATGAATACCAAAGGTATGTTTGGTTCCTCCTCTCGTGCCCTGACCCCGTCCATCCTCTGTAGAACTACTTTGTTTTTCAGACTCCTGGAGAAATAACCAAGACCTTCAAAAGCTCTGTGGCCCAAGCAACATCACAGACTACATGGACCTTGAAGAACCTCATCCTAAAGAGTGGCTTCTAACAGGAAGAAAAAAAAAAAAAAAAAATCAAGTTCCTGACCTTGGGCCTCGGTCTTCTCATCTACAAAATGGGGCAGGGGATAGGGGAGGATAGGTGAACTAGGCGATTTCTCAGGCCTCTCCATCCTTGTGTAATTCTACGAGTTGCTCTTTGAAGTTTGCAGCACAGCAAAGACCACCACCATCTTCCAGCTGTAGAAGTCTAGGCTATGGAAGGCAGGAAGCAAGGTTGGTCCTCTATCTTGGAGGCACCTAACCCAGGCGGAGGACCCTACCCACATAAAACCCACCTAGGACATTTGCTTTTCTACCCAAAGAAAGGCCTTCACTACTCTACTGTTAAGTGGCAGGCTTTTAGCTTTTGTCAAGGGCGGAGATAAGAGCCACTTAGGGAATGCTTCTACACCTCCTACAAAATCCCAATGACTTTGCATGATAATATTCATGATCTATTAAATGTATGAAGTAATCATTTTGTAAACTAGAGATGATTAGCAAATGTTTGTTAACATTTTTATACTGCTGGGTACAAGTCCTAATAAATTCTACCTAGAATTTAGTGCCAGGAACACACGCACACGCAGCTCTTGGGATTAACTTATATGTTTACTTTTTCCCTTTTTGCTGTTTCCTTCTTTATTCATCTATTAGGAATTAACTGATTGGCAGTGTTGGCCCAGACAGCTCATCAGAGGTTCTGATGCTGGAGCCCAGTGCAAAGGGGACAATGATCAGTCAGCCATGATATTCATAGCTCTTTCCTCCAGCAGGCACATCAATGATAAGTGTCCTCACCTCTCACTCCGTTCTCTTGGACATCGTTCCAGCTCCATGGCCAATGCCACTCAAGTGTATATCTACCACCCCAATCTCTCCCTTAACCAACAGACACATTCAATATCCTTAATATCTCCACATGAAGGTTTAATAAGCATTTCAGATTGTATATGCCCAGGACAGAGCTCTTGTTCTCCCCCCCACCCCAGCCCTCTATTTTCTCCTGGAGTTCCCAGTTTAGTAAATGGAACCACCCAGTTTAAGCCAAAAAGACCAGAACTTGTCCTTGAATCTTCCTTTTCTTCTACCCTCCAGATCCAATCCAAGAACAAATCATGAGGACTCCCAGGTCTGGAATCTGTCACTTCCCCCCCCAACTCCACTCAAACTCCTCTCCAAGCTGCCATCATCTCTTACTGGGGCACCTCCAACAGCCTAACTGGTCTCCCCGCTTCCATATTGCCTTGCCTTCTCCATTCTCCACAGCAGCCCAAGAGCTCATCTTAACACCTAAATCAGCATCCTTTACATTCTCTTGCTAAAAACCCTCCATGGCTTCCCAGTTCTCCCAGGATAAAAATCCAGGCTTTTGAGCATGGCCTGCAAGGTCACACACCAACTGACTTGCCTACGTCTCCCGCCCACTTTCATCCTCTTCATTCACACCCAAGCCCAATCCTGCCTCAGGGTTTTTGTACTACTCTTCCCTTTACCCACAGAGCTCTTCCCCACTCTTCCCAAGCCTGCCTCCTTCAGCTCTAACTGCAAATGCAACCTCCTGGTCCTTCCCTCCAAAGCAGGCTCCCCAATAATACTGAACACACCACCCTGGTTATTTTCTCCATACCACTTAATTATTGTAATCTTTCTTTGTATGACTTATGCTCTTATTTCATGTTTGTTATATTTTTTACTGTATTTCTTTCTCTCCCCTCTAGACTAGAAGCTCCACGAGGACAGGCAGATTTATTCAGTCATTGTTATAGCCAAAGTTCTCAGTGCCTGGCATAAAACAGGCATCCAATAAAGACTTCTGATTTTATTTTCATTTTTATCATGTGTATTGTTAATTCAAAGAGCCACAAATATTACAGTCAGAAAAGAATAGGATACCTTTTGGAAAAGAAGATAAATGGTAGGTGTCAAGTGTCAGTGGTTATAAGTTTAAAGAAAAGCATGTTCAGGACCAATTCAGTCCCTCCTATTTATAGGACACCACATCTAACAATCTAATCCAATACAACCACACTGCTACTCACCCAACCCCCTACAAAACTGAGCATTTCCTCTGCTGGCTTTTTGTTTCTCTTTGTAAATGACTGGCACATTGAAATAGAGAGACCCCATTAGCACTCACCAGAGTGAAATGTAAAAAACATCTATTTTCATACACGGAGACTTTATGTGCATTCTCCTTTTCAGAAAAGCTCTTTCAAGTAAATGCTTACCATAATTCAGCTGCCAAAAGAACACCAGAAAGTAATTTCACTTAACAACACAGAGGCAAGAACACTGGACCATGTTTCAAGGGACTGAAGACTACCAAGGTTTGCAGAGAACTAGATGTGTGACCTTGGATATGACCCTTTGCTTCTGTAAGCCTCACACTCCATATCTGAAAATGGAAATGATTGGAGATCATGGAGTTCAAGTTCTTTCCAGGACTCAACAGTTCATTTCTGTTCATCACCTTACCCTGCTCCTAGCCACCCAGCAAAGGACAGGACTGAAGGTGTTTTCTACATATGGGACACCTAGATTCTACAATTCTTCTCCTCTGCTGATTTTCCAAATCAACATAAATGTAAAGTTGTCAATTACTGGAACCAGTGATAGGTCACCTACTTTGCAGTAACCGTATTTTTTTTTTACGGGAGTTAAATGAGTAACCAGTGAAAGCCAATTAATGAGAATCTATAGTAACTATCATACTGTATTATGCAACCATTATAATGTGCTTTCTGTATTATTGGAGAATATTCAATCTGTTAGAAAGAACCAGAAAAACAAGTGGGATGAATAAAGCTCATAGGAAGTGTTAAATATAGACAGCAAGTTAGAAACCTGTAAAACGTGTTCAACATAGATCAAATAAATGAAACCTAAGTGTGTTGAACACAATTAAAAAGGACTGAATAAACATGTTACCATGAATAGAATGGGGTGGGAGAACCAAGTCATAAACAAATCACAGCACCTTCAAAATGAGAGCTATGTCATCCCTAAATCAGATACCTATCTTTGACATTCATTCCATTCCCATTCTGGCCCCACGTGTACTCTGCCTGAGAAATGCTAATCAAACCCATCACTACTCAACAGACTGGTACCTGCATCTGGGACCAAGAGTACTTGCCTTCTCCAAGAGTGGAAAGACACTGGCACCAGGCACCTCCCATCCACTGAACCCCACCTTTGTAGAACCTCTGCTCTAGTCCACGTAACCTCCGCATCAGCAAAGAAGTTGGCAGGGCAAGGACTGAACACATGAACAACGCAAAACCCAAGAGTCTGGTAGGGTGGCCCATCCTTCCCCTAGCATGGACCCTATCCTATTCCATTTCTTTCCCCTGCTTTCTCCTGGACATTTTAGATTTATTTAATACACTGCATGATTCAAGCATCTGAATTTGGTGGGTGAAGTGGTTTTGTGACCTCTGGGAGCATTACTTGGAGGCTACCATTCCATCAAGGTAATTGCCCACACAACCACCACCACTGACAGAGAACATTTCACATTTAAAAAAAAAAGTCATCCTTTCAAACATCTAGAAGTTTTACGTGATCTAGTTAAGAAGTGCTAAATCAGCGGGAAGGGTTAAGTGCTTTTTCTTTCCTAGGAAAAAATGGCTCTACCTAGTCATTTTTAAAGACTAAAAATGCTAACATGATGATTAAGCATCAGTTTCAAAAAAAGAAAAAAAAGTATTGGGTGAAGGGAGGAGACTGAAGAAATTAAATGAGGATATTCACACACTCTTCTCTGCCTGTTACAGAAGCAGCTTCATTTCCCTTTTGCCTGATGACAGGGTGAGGATTTTCATTGTCCAACATACCTGTGTTTCCTCTGTGCCAGGCACTGTGCTTGCTGGGCACCAGGGAAACCAGCAGAAATACAGTTCCTGCCTTTGAGGATAGCTGCAGAAGCAAGGCTGTCACCTGGGGACGACAGGTAGAGTAGGGCAATGCACAAACGAAGGAGGGGGCCGGTGGAGGCTGGGAAGGACACAGTGGAAGACAGAGCTTTGAGCCAGAGGCAAAAAAAAGATGAATAAGATGAGTAAGCATTTACCAGGCAGGGGGCACTTGTTGCGGGATTGCTGTGCAGATGTGAACACCCATGTGTTTTCCATCATCTTGGCATTTTTCTTCCTCTGCAAGCTTCTCTCTCACTAGAAGGTCAGCAGGACAGAAGCTACTCTACCTAATATCAGAGGAAACTCCCCACCGATTAGCGAGTAGAGGAGGCAAGAACAGCAGCAGCCAGAAATGGGACAAAACACACACCCGGGCAGCCCACCTCAGCCTTGACTGATGGAGAATCTGGGGGACAGCTCAGTAATTACAACATGTTTACACAGAGAACGTCACATATGGTGGAATCCAGATGGAGATGTGGCACATCCTTCTCGCCTAAGTCCCATGTAAGCTCGTGGTAAGATTGGCCCCAAAGGTAAAGCAACACTTGTCAATTTGAAATAGCAGGTGGCTTTTCATTGCTGAGTCCAGAGGAAGTTCACCAGTTCAGAACAGGCCACTATCCATGGGGCAATTCCGGCTGTGGGGAAGCCTACCGTTCCACCGTCAGGTCCTGCAGCCCTTCCTTAAGAAGGTCTGAGGTTATTGATCCAAGCAGCTTTCAAAGAAGTGGAAATCACGAGCAGAAAGTAGTGGGGATGCTAGGAGACTCCTGGTTCATGTGTAAGGGATTTCTACCTTCACTAGCAAATTCACAATGACATCCCATTAAACCTCCACTAGCTGCAGAAGCCAGAATCATGCATAAACATGTGTACAGTTTATCGCGGTGCCAAGTAGAGGACTGTTTTACACATACTACTTACAGTAACCTTAGCAGTAGCCACTGCTATTTTTCCTCCTTTATAAACTGAGAAAACTAAAGCTTACAGAATTTTCTAAAAGACATTGGGCTAGGAAGCCATGGGGAGATTCCAACCTGGCAGGCTGGTTTCTCAAACTACACACCTCACTCTACTACATCTATTATTACCGAGGTGTGTGAGCTCCATGCTTGGTTCACGTGAAAAGGCACAAAGCATCATCATACACCCAGTGCCGGACACTTTGTAGTCACTCAGGTAATATTTATGAGCAATCTATTTGTACAATCCCTGAGCTAAATATCATTATTCCCCCATTTCACAGGTGAAGAACCAGAGGCAAAGTTTTACAGCTTTACACAGCAAATGGAGATAAAAATGGCATCTTGCCCCAGCAGAGTCCGCCATGATACTGCATGGCATTTGCCTGGCACCCTTGCCTACTCGGTCATCCTCCTTTCTTTCCCTGTTCCTACTCCTCCTCACTCCAGCACTGGAGCCACACAAGCCTCCTTTTTCTTCCCAGGGCCGTGTTTCTTCCACACTTAACATTCTCATGTTTCCCTCTCCATTTGCTCTTCCTTGGGTACCAGCTTACTTGTTAATTCTTCAGGCTAGCTTTCTCTGACCACCCCAAGCCAGCTCAGATTCCCTATGTGTTCATTGTATTTATCATAACCATCAAGGCTTTGTGTGTAATCATTTTATTGTGTATAATCATTTCATTAATGGTCATCATGGCCACCAGACTATAAATCCCATGAGGAATTATTTATCAATATATTCCCCACACTCTACAGAGTGCCTGGCACATAGATTAATGGAACAGACATTTGAAGCTCTATCTTGACTCTAAAATCTAGAGCACAGTGTAACAAAGGAGGTTTACCAAAGACACTCAACTCTAACCCCAACCTGTTGAGAAAAAGTACATTAAAATAACGAGCTGCCTAAGGAATAATAAAGCTAGCTGAGCATCCCCAACTCCTCCATTGGGTGACTCAACCTAAAGAATCCTGTGACACATTTTTCATAATTACTATGTGGCTCCATTAAAAGATTCTAGTGCCTCCATAATTTTACTTATTAAATAGGCATAATAAGGCAGCTAAAGTTCTCATATAAACCTTTAAAAATACCAGTAAGGACAATCAAGGCGCCCACTTGTCACTAAGAAAGTAGCATACGAAGATCACTCCTCCTCTGGCACTGCAACCTGCCAGTGATCCAATCTCCTCCCTGGTCTACATCCCTCCACCCCCATCTCAGTCGGGCACCTCAGAATAAAGAGATGTAAAGCATGAACACCACCTTTATCTGCACCACAGGGCAGGAAAACAAAAGATTGATGGAAAGATGTTAATATGATTAAGAACCTTGCATAAGGTTCAAGCTTCCATTTATCAGATACTTAAGTTGTAGGGATGCAACATACAGCATGGTGACTATAATACCATACTGTATATTTGAAAAGGGCTAAGATCTTAAAAGTTCTCATCACAAGAAAAAATTTGTAACTATGGCAATGGGTGTTAACTTCTTGTCTAATCATTTTGCAATATATACATACATCAAATCATTATGTTGTACACCTGAAACTAGGTTAACAATTATAGCTCAATAAACCTAGAGGAAAAAAAAAAACTACATTGTATACCAGAGAAGTTCTCTAACAAGTTTAATCAGACTGTATATACTCAATGGAAAATTATGTAGAGCAAGAGTATCAAAAGTATTAGAACACAGGAAATATCTAAGCAATGATGCCAAAGATGCACACATGTACAGCATATCAAGTATACATTAAGATTTAGTTTTAGTGACACATGGCAGAGAGAGGGGACTGCCCACCAGCCATCAAGAGGTCAGAGCTAACCTAAAAGTTCTTTCACAGATCTCAATTTTCCAAATTGGAGATTTAGCATTAAAAAAAATGTATGCTAAAATGTTAGAACATTAGAAAAACAGGAGAAACAATAAGGGCAAGCTACAAAAAAAATAAATAAGCACCAATAACCTTGCTTTTAATCACATAATTGTGGCTCTTAAATCAATGAGGACATCAGATGCTCCCTCCAGCCAACCTTAACCAGGTCTGACTTCCTATGGAATACCATGCCCCTCCTCAATAGAGAAGGCTGGTCAGCCCCCCAGGATAGCCAGCTGGGGCATTGCAGCATGGAGCCCCCTGCCCATGACAGCTCAAGAGGAGGTATATTTTGGCAGTAACGGAGAGCACAGCCTCTTTGGGTAGCATTTTAATCCCCACTCTCAAGACTGATAAACCCAAAGGCATGCCCACCATACTGTATGAAGCTGCATGCACAAAACATCATCAAGTGTAAGCAAAAACATTGTTCCTAGCACAGGATGCTCTCCAGGGTCTTGTAAAAGACAGGAGGGCAAGCCTTGCCCTTGCTCTCCGGGATCTATCCATTCATCCACTTATTTGCTCACCCACTACCTTCAAAACTTTGAGCACTCCTCTGAACAGAAAATTAAGACCTCTTCTAGCCACAAGGGGCTAAGAGTCCAGGGTTAAAGACCCAAACATAGATGAAGGGGAATGGTTTAGTTCAGAGCCCTAAGTGGGCACGCTCAGGAGGCATCACACCTGGAACAGGGCAAAGGCTCCTCCTCAGAGACTTGATCTCCCCATTAAGGGGCAGTGTAGGGTAGTGGTTAAGCACTCAGACTCTGGAGCCCGACTGTTTGGTTCCGATTCCAGCTTTACCATTTATAAGACAGGTTAACTTGTCCAAGGTCCTCTCTGTGCCTCAGATTCTTCATCTGTAAAATGGGAGTAAGATTGCATCTACTCCATAGGGATAGCATGAAGATTCAATTAATACATATTAAGTTCTTCAAACCGTACATGCCACATAAGCCACACATGACAATTTTTGGTTTATGTGGAACACAGCACAGGCAGGTCTTGGGTCCTGGAGGGTTGGAGTACCAAAGTACACTGGCAACCACACCACAAGAGACTTCTTGCTGCAGCTGTCATGGCTGCGGCCCAGGAGGAAGGCAACAGGGAGGTGAGCAGGGCTTGCCAGGCATGGTTGGAGGCAGTTCATAACCAGTTCACTCTTAAATTAAAAACTGATCATCTATGGGGCTCCCAGCTACTCCAGTCTATGTCCAGTCAGCCAACACCCAGAACATTTGAGTTTTTGCTATGTGCTAGACGGCAAGCTGCATACTTAACCTAATTTAGGCTTCACAGAAGCCCAGTGAGGTCAGTAGTAGGGATGCTACCCCCATTTTATGAGGTACAAATACCAAGAGTTAAGTTTCCTACTGAGTAGTGTAGCTGGAACTCAAACGTGGTCTTGGGCAACCGCAATGCACCCCGCCTCGCCGTGCCATCTTCCGGCCTCAGCCCTGCTGGTGTCAGAACACCAGCTCCACCACGTAGCTTCTGGAAAAGCTTGGTTAACTCCTTCATCCTGGAGTTGCCTCTCCTAGGACACAGTGGTAATACCACCCACCCTGCATGGTTCAGTAAAAAGTAGTAGGAGAACACATGGAACATGCCCAGTACATAGCATATGCTTCCTAAGGACTTCCAGGGCTGGACCTTTCTGAAAAGATTTGCAAAGGCACCCCGGAGAGCTACACACTGAAGTTGGAGCCTGAACAGGTGCTAATCTGTTCACACTCATGATCACAGCCCATAGTCCTAATAACCCACTGAGTGGACACTAACAACCTCGTTCGAAGAGGCTGCTTCGGACTCGTAAAAAAGAGACTTGTCCAAGACCCCACCTTCAGCAAGAGGAAAAGATGTGCATTCTGAGTCCATTTCTGCAGGGTTTTTGTTTTGTTTTCCCCCATGGCTTCCCTAATCACAACAGAGAATTGAAGACAAGAGAATTCTTCCTCCAAGACCCTAAACTCCTCCATATATCGAGTTCCATCTCTAGCCTGCTTACGAAGTTTGGAGCAGTAAGCTGACCCAATTCTAATTAGTTCCCTTTTGTGCACAGTCCTAATTCTCGGGCATAAAAGACTTTTTAAATGCTGTACTGGCCTTGACCTTTCCATATCTTCTCAAATTCAATAGTAAACAGTAGGGCATCATGTTTAACCACCAAGCTCTCTAATTTATGATTCTTTATTATAAATCATTTTTACATGTTGCTTCAAATGCAGTTTTTCAAGAATAAAAATCTGCCTGCCTTGAAATGCACAGTGATTTTAATATGCAAACCTCCTACAGAGATGATGTCTCATTTTAATTATTGTTTCGGTTTAATGGGTTTTCATTAAATTAGAGGATGGAGCAATTACTAGGGTGAACAGCTAATGTTTGAAAGGTAAGCTCCTGTAGCTCTGTGGGCAAAAAGAGAGTAGTGGCATAGAGAAGCAAAAAGCAACCCTCTTCTGGAGAAGCTTGTGTGCAGCCTGATAGAAAACTGCACTGGCTACTTCTTTGCCCAGCCTCAGAACAGAGTGGGCTTCTCCTCATAGGGATATGCAAACAGCTCTAAACATGCATTCACCATGCGTTCATCTTCACACAACTTTTATATCAGGAATCTGGGCTCCCCATCTTCAGACTAGAAAGAGCTCCAAGAGCACAGTCTACAAAGCTCAATGTCAAACCACAGGAGAATACTCCTGATGAAATGTTCTCCTCTCACATGTAAGGAACATAGTTGGTATAGTGGATTAATGTCCAACTTCAGCACAGGCTGAAATGACCACCATCCTGTTAAATAGCAAACTGTCAGAGGCTCAATGAGAAAGGACTTTGTTGGCCTGGGCACTACCTCTCCCCAGAAACCGCACAGACTTGGTACTTGGGGACCAACGGGGCAGCATTACAGAGGGAGGGGAAGAATGAGAAATAGAGAATGAGGGGAGGCAGAGAGGTAAAATCTACTTGATTGGGGCCCCAGGGGTCAGAGGCGAGGGGTGTGACTTAATACTAGGGAAGGATGGGGGCTTGGTCTTGTACAAATCTGCACCTGGCAAAGGCAAGGAGGTTGGCAAGCTGCAAACACGCAATTTTGTTTTCTCCAAATGAGCTGAAGGAGAAAGAGGGCAGCTAGCTATAGGGGGTCCCTCCAGAAATAATTGGCCTATTACATTAAGGCAGGCCTGGTCACTACGTATGCCAAGAAAGGAACATGGGCCCATCTCACTAGGCTATGGGAAGGAGGGAAAAAAAAAAATTTCCACAACGTTCTAAAACGGCAGAAATCATAAAGCAGCTGTAGTCCCAAGTAAACCAGCAGGAACTAAGTGATGAATAAGGTACCCTCACCTACGCAACACCCCCCACAGCTTAAATCAGGCCACCTGTCAGGGTGGCCATTTTGCTGGCCAGGGCTGCTGGAGGAGGTTCTTTGCTCCATCATTGCAAGTGCCCTGAAGATTTCTGACAGGGTTAAGAATTTGGAACTCAATATAAAGCCTTTTTCTTTCCCCCCTCAGCTCCTTTATTTCCACCATTCTAAAAAGCACACCATCAGCTCTTAGATCACGTACATTAATCTAATTACATGCCTAGTTAACTAATTAGTTCCAGAGTCACTACTGGGGAGGTCTCCCTTGGTATTTTTCTATCTGCATTGGCCAGACTGTCTGTCTGTGCTTTGGGGTTCCTGGGGAAACCATGCAATTACTGGCCTTTCCACCCTGTGCTGAGCAGGGACAGTAAAAGTTTTATGGCCACCTCCAACTCCAGGCTTTGCACAGAAGCTCCAAGAAATGGGTGTGGCTTCTTGCTGTGCTTTTTTGAAAACTGGCCTCCCCTTTAGAGATTTTATTCCAACCATATTAAACATTAATGTCACCCTTGAAGCGAATCACTGGAAACGCTTACTCCTGAACTCACAATTGCTCTCTGGCTCAAAGATCCTTCTCGGCCAGTTTCCCACTACCACCTTCCCAAACAAGATCTACAACTAAGGGCTAAAATTACAATCCCCATTTACTGAAGCTTTTCTGAAGAAATGAAAAGGTCGATTTGGGGAAAAATTGGTCTTTTATCATTGTTGTAAATAATCCTAGGGTGACCAACCTGAGCAGCCAGTTTTCAGTAAGTGACTCCTTCCGTGTTTTAAATAGACCTTCGCGGTAATTCATCTCAAAGGGTGCTTCAAGCTCCTGAGGAGTCTTTTCTATTCGGGTATGGTCTGACTTGCCCAGCAGATATTCCTTTTGGCTCCCTGAACTACCTCTTCCTCGAATGGTGGTAAACTCCTCCCCATGCAAGCCCTCGTGGGCCACAGGTGGGCTGAGTGCGGGGCACGGGAGGTGCGTGGACCACTGCAGCCCAACTTCTCCCACCTGCAGCTCTAGCCGCCTTCTCCACGCCAATCCAAAACCTGCTCCTCTCTCTGGGCCCCACCCCATTCTGGCCCCCGCACGAGGCTCTAGAGCCCCAGCTGAAGGGGAATTTCCCTTTCCACTCCAAAATTCAAATACATACTGTGGGGCACATTCTCTGTGGCCTGGGGCAGGCTCTGTACCACGGGGAGTAAGACACACAGTCTGGAGGGAGCCACCCAGCCGAGGATTTTTAGCTGTCTGGACCAGTCCCACTTATTTGCCCACATCTCACAATCTGCTTCTTGCCAAACCCAACGGTCAGGTCTCAGTCCTCAGCCCCACTGACCTCTCCGCAACCTAAGAGTTGTCCCCTCCCTCCTCTGAGGCATTCTGGTTTTCCTACAACCACTGGGGCCATCTTGAGGCTTCTTCATGTCCTCCGCTGCCTCTTCTCTAGTTAGTTGTCAGGGTGCCTCAAAGGCCCCCTTCCCATCCCTCCACTCCTCTTCCGCCGGGGCAGGGGGCCCTCTGCCCCTACCCCCCCTCCTGAATCTCTCTCTCATATAAGAAAATCATGGAGACCTTTTTCAGACTTAAATCAGTTATCAGTCACCTCAACCCTTACTTTAAACCCTCCAAGAGCTTCCTGTACTAGTTTCCTATTGCCGTGAAAGCAAATTACCAGAAACTTAGTAGCATCAAACAATACAAGCTTAGCATCTTACAGTTGCAGAAGTCAGAGGTCTGGGGGCGCCTGGGTGGCTCGGTTGGTTAAGCGTCTGCCTTTGGCTCAGGTCATGATCCCAGGACCCTGGGATCGAGCCCCACTCCAAGCCCCCTGCTCGGGGGAGAGTCTGCTTCTCCCTCTGCCCCTCACCCCTCGCTCTCTCTCTCAAATAAATAAAATCTTTTTTAAAAAATAAATAAAAGTGCTTTAAAAAAAAAAGTCAGAAGTCTGAAATGGGTTTCATTGGACCAAAACCAAGGTGTGGACAGGGCCAAACTCCCTCCAAAAGCTCTAGGGGAGAATCCATTTAGCTTGCCTTTTCTGAGTTTCCTGGGCTCACGTCCCCTTCCTACAGCCTCCAGGCCAGCAGTGCAGCACCTTAGGATCACCCTGTGCTTCCATGCTCATGCCGCGTCTCTCTCTGACCTTCCTGTTTCTCTCATAAGGACGCTTGTGATGACACTGGGCCCACCTGGGTAATCGATTATCATGTCCCCACCTAAAGATCCTTAATTTAATTACACCCACAGAGTTGTTTTTATGAGGTAAAGCAACATATTCACAGGTTCTGGGGATCAGGACAGGAATATCTTTAGGGTGGGCCATTCTTAAAACTACCACTCTGCACAGGACAATTTAATCAAAACCCTAACACCTTACCATTGGCCTGTAAGACCCCACATGACTTGGTCCTACAACTGAGGCTGAAATTAAGACGAAGTTTTTGCTTTGGCCCTGGGTATGCTCCCTAGCCTCTTCTGGTACCTCCATCCACACTGGCCATCCTTGAGCCCCTTAAACTTGTTTGAACCTAAGGTGCCTTTGTAACCGTTGTTACAAGAATGTGGGCTCTGGAGCAGAACAGCTTGGATTCAATTCTCAGCTTTGCCACTTATTGGACCTATATTGATCAACTGATTTCACCTCCCTGTGCCTCTGTTTTCCTTTCTGTAAAATGGGGCTCATAACACCCAGGTGCCTTGTAGGAGTATTACAAGGAATAAATAAGCTAATGAATATAAAGAATTTAGAACAGTGCCTAGCACATGAAAAGTCTTCATCATTAACAGTGTGATCATTCATAATATTATCTTTGCATGGGTCTCATTTTCATTCAGACATCAGCTCAAATACCACCTCTGCAGAAAAGCCTTCCCCAATCCTTCCTAAGGTCAGTCCTCTCTTGCTCTTTCTACAAGATTGCTATTTTATTTTCTTCATAGTACATATTAGTATCTAAAGTTACTAATTTATACTGTGATCATCCACTTCTGCTGACCATGTGCTTCATGAAGACAGACTTTGCCTTTTCTCTGCTACATCTTTGACACCCAGAACAGTACCTGTCACACAGAGGTTCAAATCTTTGTTGAATGAATGAGTGAATACGATATCGTGCTGGCTGTCTCCTCCCCGCACCCAGACCAAGGGCCCACAAGGGCAGGTGTCTGTGGAATTCTTCTTGCACCATCAGGACCCAGGACAGTGACCAGCACACAGCAGCAGAGCCAAACCTCCGTGAATGCTTGCCAACGGATCGATATGTAAATGAGCTGTAAAGGCGCCTTCGAAGATAAAGTCTTAAAAAAAGAAATGATTTTTCTCCAGCAGGTCACTCAAAGATTGAGAGGGAAAGGATTCTGAAGTCACATGCTGAAAACAAAGCAATTCAAAGCAGGAGTCCAGGAACTTGCTTTCCAGACCTTGCCCTGTACTACTGGGCTGGACAGCTTTCCAATTATGGTGAGATCTGCTGTTTAAATCTCTTTTAAGATTTTTTCTTTTTAATTTGAGTGAGAGCAGGGGGGGAGGGATAGAGAGAGAATCTCAAGCAGACTCTGCGCTGAGCCCAGGGCCCGACGTGGAGCTCAATCCCACAACCCCCAGATCATGACCTGAGCCAAAATCAAGAGTTGGACACTTAACCGCCTGAGCCACCCAGGTGCTCCGGTGAGATCTACTGTTTTTAAATGAAGTATCAGAAAGGATGCTGTGGCTAGCTTATACATGAAATACACAGCTAAAAGCAAACTGCTTAAATATCAAGGCTGCTGTGTCTCTCTTTTCCAATGATGCCTACAGCTCACAAGGCTCTCCTTTCAGCTGCCCCACTCCCCACCCCAGAAAGTCAGGAAAATAGTCTGAGGTGGACCCTGCATCAGGATTTATTTGTTAAGGTCTTACAACTGATTGTGACAAGCAACCATGGCTGAGAACTGGGTCCTGCTTGGTATCCCGGCTCCACGTCAAAAGTGGCAAGCGGACCAGCCTCAGGCCAGATGGAGCATCATCATGTTGGTTTAGCCCCCCTATTACACATCACTCTCCCACCCAACACGGCATACTTCATCAAGTCCAAGGTGCCACAGTTTAGAAGATACACCATTATTTTACACCCCCTAGAAAGGGAAACAAAAAGCTGTCAATTAGAACTGTAAGACACTATTGATTGTTTATTATGTCATTATGAAAATGTGAATAAGTGTGTGTGTTAGGAATACAGTATAAAAATTGGGAGAGTTCATATAAAAATCCAGATCTCCAGTAAAAAATTAGGTGACCTGGCAACATAGGGCTCCCACTCCCGTTCCCACAGGCAACAATGCAGTGAATGCTGACACGGAGGAAATGCAGGGCACCGCACCATGTCACCAGGTGGCTGCATTCCCCTGCTCAGCTGTTACCAGGCTGACCCTCCAAGCTTCTGGGATTGCAGCCCCTTCCCAGCACATCTCCAGCGAGTGCTAATTCCCCACACTCTATATATACCGAAGCTCCTCCATCCCCAGCTCTCCGGGCCCTTCCTGGCCCACCCAGGTGCTTCTCAGCAGATGCTGGGGCCCTGATAACAGGACTTCACTAAGCCTGGGATCCTCTCAGCCCTTGGTGTGGCCAGACAGCGCATTTTTGGCAAAACTAAACAAAACAACACAAAACAGCCCCTCTCTTTTCCCCAGTGTAATGTACAAATATAACCGTTTGCCTTGTGTGCCAAGATCTGGAAAAGATTGGAAAACACTGCCCTGTGTTGTCGTAGAATTTGAGGTCTGAAGACTTGGAATGCACCATCAGTCCTGACACTTAGTATCTAAGTGACAGGCCATTTAATCCCTCTGAAATTCTGTTTCTCTCTCATTAAATGGTACTATAGTCATGATACTTATATCACAGAAGCAACGTGACAAATACATGCAATCATCTACATGAACAGTTTAAAATGTTTGCTGCTGCCACTTTCTTCCCTGAGTGCCGGAGGTCGGATGCCACCACGTGAGTCGCACACGTGCAGAGGCCACACTGGGAGAGCTTCCGCCCACCAGCTTCCTCAAGTAGCTGACGATCTAGCAGTGTGAACAGGTGGACAGAATCCAGTATGATGAAAGTAAATCCCAAGTGAATAAATATCTTGCACTGAATCCATAAATACTTTGGACTGGAGATGGGAGGCCATGAGCATAAGGATGGCGTGGGTTGATAGGTGTCTCTGGATAAATCAGTGAGTGAGTGAGGAGAGGAAGCCTATGAAACAACAGTTGGCCTTTTTTTTTCCCCCCAGTGAGGTTGATACATCTTTTTTAAAAAGTGTTTCATCTCTCTTTTTTAAACTCATGATGTAAACCAACAGCTTCTTTCTTAAACTCTTTGTTGCTGTCCCACATCTACAGGGTATATAGGTACACTTTGAAATGGGCTTTTCTGGCTCCTATTCCCCCAAATCCTACCAGGGGTACCAAAGAATCCAGACCCCATATTCTATTTTAAAAAATGATAAAAATGAAAAAGCAACAGCACAATATTTTGATCAACCACAGAGTAATAATGTGAGCATGATAAATGCAAAGATGCCTGTCAGCGTTTCTATTTATGTGTAACTACTGATGTAGCCCTCTCCTTAATTATGCTCTTCTTCACTCTATGCATAGAGTCTGTCAGTGTGGGGCCGGGTGTAATCGAGCCCGGGAGCCCCAACCAGCATAAATACGTGCCACACACCCAGTCGTTCCGTGCAACTTTTCCAAATGAATTATTGGAGAGATTTAAGAATTCTTCAAAAATGTCACAATAATAACTATTTTATCTTTTTTATGCCCTAATTATGATTTGGAGCTTTGCTTTTCTTATTTCATCCAGGCACACCACAACTCATGAATAAAATATGACAAGTTTGATAGCAGCCATTGGAGAGGGTTCATCGGTAACAGCAGACGTGCTCCGTGTACAAAGAGCTTTTGTATTCCCACAGCCTTTGTTTCTGGGACAGGCTTTTATCTCAAAGAAGGACCACATGCGTTTCTTCCATCTCCCCCGTCCCCCTCCCACCACCCCACACTTCCTGCCTTCAGCACAACACCTGAAACCGTGTTTACTTTGTCTTTTAATGAGGACATTTCTAAACAATTAGGGAACAAATAAAAAAACCAAAGGGTGCTCTGCTCACCATGAAACTGGCTTGAAACAACACATCAAACAACTGACTCAAAGAGACACAGTCAGAACCACAAACTAGCGCACCAAGTATGTGACTTTATATCTTGAAAATCATTCACGTCACTGCACCCACCTGGCAAGAAATTTAAAGCACCCACAAGGCTCTCCTTGGAGAAGTTCCCTCTCCCCAGCTGAGGCTGCCAGGTCCCTTCAAAGTTCAAGCTCTGGCATGTCTTTCAAAGAAATAAATGTGAAAAGGAAAGGAAAGGAACGTGTGGCTCTGTAAAACCATCAGGATTTATCATATGGCCCCAGGGATGTCAGACTTCAAGTTTCAAGGTTTCATTTTTTAAAGCAAATCTCTGAGCATCTTGTTCTACCACACATATAAAACCAGCCGGCTTCCAAGTTCCTCTCCAAACACAATTTTTTTTTTCCAGAGTTTGTTTCAAAATATGTAAGTGCAAAAAGACATTTTAAAGTCACTGCTTGCCTAGAACTTGAAGGACGGAGATTTAGACCTCCAATATGGAGCAATGTGCCAATCTCCCAAAGTCGTGGGTTTGTCTGTGGAGCTTGACAAAGCCAAGATTAAGCTAAGGCTGCAAAACACTTCTAACACTCCTCCAGAAAATGAACCCCGGGACCATCAGGCAAACCAGAACGCAAAAGCTTAAGCATATGATGTTTTCTTGTGTGTACTGGGCAAAATGCACAGTGAGAACAAAGTTTGGGAAATCATAGGTCTACACTGTTTTTAACTCACCCAGGTGCTCCAAACACCAGGCAATCTTCACCAGTGCCCCCTCCCACCCATTGGAACCAGTCGAAGCTTGGGTGAATGGCTACTCGGTTGAGACCGGGATCTCCAAGGGGGTGAGTTTCGTCACACTATCTTATGATGCAATGAACTGCGCCTCACCACCTGCTGACACTTCATGACATCGGGCGACCTAAAGGTGGTGAGGTGCAGAGGAAAACTAAAATTCTTCTTCTACCACTCACCACACGGCCCACACTCCCAACTTATATGCCAGACTTGCCTGCAGTTTGTACAGCACGGCAAGACTGAATATTTGGCAGATAAATAAGGCGGCAGCTTGAACACTCATGAAAAAGAGTTAATTTTTATTTCCATAAGACAATACGCAATCACAGTGTTTGGAGCACTGAGAAGCTGACCGTTTGGAGATGCTGGGCTGAGCCTCCCTTCCTTCAGACCCGGTATCTGAAAGAGGCCAAACGAGGCCAGGGAATATGACAGCAGCATGTAAACCTTTAACAGACACCATCAAATGGGATTAGTCCTCAAACTTCAGGTTTAGTGATAAAAAGGAAGAAAAATAAAAGATTCCCAAGCATATATCAGTATTAATGACAAATCTTGATTTTTAACTCAAAAGATCTCAAAGGGCCAATCTCAAGGTCTTGCCTTGATAGAGCGGGCAGCTGACTTTTGTCACCATGGGCCCTAATGGGTCACTCCCCCTCTCCTCCACAGGCTGGGCACGACCTTCCACGCTCCATTCGCCTTCTCCCACCCAGGCCTCCAGGGCAAAGCACAACATTCTCCAGATCGACTTTTCCAGATAAAGTCTAGGGACTCATGGTCTGGGACATGAGACTAATCTGCATTTGAGCCAACTCCGGTGTGCTCCCAAATGTTTCTGGGGCTCTCCAATCACAACTTTAACAGTAGCTGATCGGTGGCATCCTAGCCACAGCCTGAGCAGCAGAGAACTGGCCATACTGGTCAAGTCAACCAAAAGGATGAGCAAACACACTTAACGTTACAACTACACGCGCTCCAGCCTAAACCTCTCACTGATGGTACAGAAAATGCTCGCATTTCTCAATTCGAGTGCTAAGCCCCCATTTTCATACGGTAAGAGGGCATGGTGGCTGCTGAGCAGAGACCCAGATGCAACAAATACGGGCAAGCTCTCTCCTCACTCCCACACCATACAGCCAGCCTGAAGGCAGAGAATGAGGACTGCTCCCTCCTCTCCAAGGCTTTGGGCAGGGTTTGAGCTTCTATGTCTAGAGGGATAAGATCTCACAGGAGACGGGGTCTTTTCTTGGGAGATTTTGTGGATTCTGGGAAAAGCAAGGATAATTGGGGGCCATGAAACAAAGTGTAGAGTTATTCAAATAAGAGTCCTTCTCCTACCTTAAGCGAGGACCATTATGCTCCTCCAAGGGGCTGGGTCCCAGGCCAAAGCAGGGAGAACTACTCTGTCCTCAAGCAGAGCAAGCACCTACTGGATCCATGAAGACTGGCATCTCTGGGGTCCATCCACGACACCATGGACAGAAATAGTGATTCATAAGGGGTTCTGTTAGGCCTGGCAATGACAAACCTCCCAGCAAATTCCTGAACTGACCACAGTAGAGAAAAAGGAACAACTTGCCCAGTGGTGGATGAAGCGATCAGACTGAGTGGTAAGGTGCCATATAAGGGACCCCAGAAAGACTTGGGGTTCCTGAGATTTTGCACATAAAAGCTAAAGGTTCTTCTTGGGCAGAATGGAACAAGAACAGGTGTTTCATGGTCATTAACAATATTGTGGTTACATTCGTATTCACAGCTTTGTGAATCCTCCTGACATTTGAGTCTCCCTTAAAACAAGCCATCACTGCTATTATCAACAAGTGTTGGCGAGGATGTTGAGAAAAGAGACTTCCTTGTGTACTGTTGGTGGGAATGTAAATTGTACAATGATGAGGGAAAACAGTATGGAGATTCCTCAAAAAATTAAAAATAGAACTGCCATATGATCAAGCAATCCCACTTCTGGTATATACACTAAGGAAATGAAATCTCTACCTCAAAGAGATATCTGCACCCCCGTGTTCACTGCAGTATTATTCATAAGAGCCAAGACAAGGAAACAACCTAGATGTCCATTAACAGATAAAGAGATAAAGAAAATGTGATGTACACACAAACACACACACACACACACAATGGAATATTATTTGGCCATAAAAATAGAAGGAAATCCTGCCATTTGCAATGACTTGGATGGAATTTTGGGACATTACATTAAGTGAAATAAGTCAGACAGAAAAATACAAATCCTGCATGATTTTTACTTAACTTAAAAAGACACACTCATAGAAAGAAAGAGGAGAATGGTGGTTACCAGAGGCTGGGTGGGAGAAGTGAGTAGATGTTGGTCAAAAGATACAAACTTCCAGTTACAGGAAGACTAATTCTGGGAATCTAATGTACAGCATGTTGACTATAGTTAACATTGTATTATACACTTGGAAGTTGTTAAAAGAGTGGATATGAAATGTCCTCATCACAAAAATTAAACCTTACTGTGGTAATCACTTTGCAATATATATCAAATCATCATATTAGATACCTTAAATATACACAATGTTATAGGTCAGTTATAAATCTATAAAGTTGGGGGGAAAGTCATTCATGGCATGAAGTAGAAGTGTCCAACTACGAAGGCACTTCAATGTGAGCTTCTTCCATGAGGACCGTGGATGCTCTGATTATCTGAGACTCCAGGTCATCAGCCCAAGGGGGAGCGCTGAGCTGAAGTGCAAAACTACAAGAAGCAATTACTGAAATGCCCTCAAATTTTGACATGTGGGGTGTATAAAGGGAGGCATGTTAATGTAAGAGTTGAGTTTAAATGCAACAAGCCACACCCTTAGGTAAGAGCAAGGGGGAGGACGGGGAAAGAAGACAGAGTTTTTCAGGCAGGTCCACATTTGAAACCCAACTGTGCTACTTAACCAGCTGCAAGACTTTTCTGAGCTTCAAATTCCTCATCTATAAAATAGGGGTAAAACTCCCTAGCTCACAGACTGTCATGACATATGGCAGGCTCCATAAAGATCAGTTCCTTCCCCCATAACCTCCCTTTCATCGTCCCAACCCACAAATTCCCACTGCTTTTAAGATATTTGTTATGTAAACAATAGAAAACAAAATATTACATTCATAGATTCTTACCAGTAGAAGAGACCCTACAACAGTGGACCTCAATTGGGGTGATTTTGCCCCCCAGGGGACATTTGGCAATGTTTGGAGACATTTTGATTGTTACAACTGGGAGGGGCTAGTGACGTTTACTCAGTAGAAGCCCAGGATGTTGCTAAAGATCCCAGAATGCACACAGGACAGTCCCTCACAACATAGAATGATCCAGCCCCAGATATCAGCAGTGCTTCCATAGAGAAACCCTGACCAAGAGGATCTTGGACCCAGCCTCCCACTATTTCAGGAATGATCTCTGTAATAGTTCTGAGAGATGGTCTTCCCAGCTTCTGTCTGAACACCCTCAGGGATAAACCCACCCATTGTTGATGAGCTCTAATTCAAAATGTCTCTTCTTAGATTAAATCAAAATAAAGAACTTTCAGCCAGTTGGCCCTATGTTGATCTCTTCTTCTCAACAGGATAAATCTAAAACCTCCTGCATTCATTAAGTAGCTGGGGTACTATAGGTTCTTAAGCGTGCAAAGCCCGGGGAGGGAACCAAATGTGAATAGAGCCCCTGTGCTCAGGAAGCTGACACCCTCCCTGAGAAGACAGACAGATGAACAAAGTGCAAAATAAGGCAGACTAAAATGTGGTTTAGGTAAAATTTTAAGGAATATGCTGAATCTTCCCATGGGAGAAAGAACCCATTTAATTCAAACTGAAGTCATCCAAGACTGGTCAAGAAAAGACGTGGTACACATGGAGAAGTTTAAAGAGGCTGAAATGGAGACCGGGGCATCTCTAGCTGGCAAGACACAGACAGAAAAGACTGGCATCATGAGAGTGCACACACACGCAAAGGTCAGCAGTAGGATGGACAAGGTTTAGAATCAGGAAAGTGATGGGAGAAATGGATTGGAGCCAGATTCATGGAAGATCTCAAATGTCATGCTAAGAAATATGGGTTCTTCAAGCCACACTCTGAACAGGACAGGGCCATAATGAGTTCTATGGGAGGACTATGCTGGCCACAGCTTGGCATGTGGACCAGAAAAGAGGGAGATGAGCAATGACATGAGGGGAAATCAGGATGAGGGATTGTTCTAGACTGAATTGTGTCCCTCCAAAATTCATATGTTGAAGCCCTAACCTCCTATGTGATGGTAATTGGAGATGGAGCCTTTGGGAGATAATTAGGTTTAGATGAGGTCATGAGGGTGAGAGTCCTCATGATGGGATTAGTGCCCTTACAGAAGAGACTAGAGAGCTCGTGCTCTTGCAATTTCAATCTCAATCTCAACCTTTCTCCCCCCACACCGCCCCCACCACATCAGAAGATAGCAAGACATTAGCCATCTGCAGGCCAAGAAGAGGATCTTCACCAGAACCTAACCATGTTGGCACCTTGATCTTGGACTTCCCAGCATCCAAAACTATGAGAAATAAAGTTCTGTTGTTTAAGACTCCTGGTTTATGGTTATTTTGTTACAGCAGCCCAAACTAATACAACATGTTATGAAGAAGCAGGGGGAGCATACCAAAATTTCAAGAAAGAGGAGACATGGCTCTCACACCAGGTTCTGAAGGCAAGAGACATGACTACATGCTCAGGTAGAATAGTTAGCTTGAGAAAGAAATAAGATCACATGGCCTAAAAGACCACACCTAAAGGAAAAGAAGACAGGTGATCATAGGGTAAAATTCTGCAGGAGAAAGAGCTTAAGAAATTCATTTTGGGTTTTAGATAAACCCAAATAGTGAAGTCTAGACAATGAAGTAGAGGTGGTATAATAGGAGGAAAGAGGGAGGCCAAATGAGAAAAGGAGAATGGTCTGGAGCAGCTGCTGGGGAGCATAGGGGAGGAAACCAAGTGGGACACACAAGCCCTGAGGGTAAACAAACAGAGCCCAGCTGAGACTAGCTCATAGGAATTTACAAGGCTATATGAGCAGCTGAGTCTCCCCATCCCTGCTGAGCAGGGGTGTTGGGGTTTATCCAAGGCTGGATCACAGCAAGGCAGCTAGGAGAGGCCCCTGTGCCCAGGGATGGGGCTAGGAGATAAAATTGGGTGGAGTCCGTGTGGGGTGAGGACAAATTTTGGAAACAGTGGTGATGGTCGCACAACATTGTGAATATAATTTAATACCAGGACTGTGCACTTAAAAGGGGCTAAAATGACAAATGTTATGTTACATATATTTTATCAGTACAAAAAAATAGCATACAAAAAAGTGGATGGAAAGGAAAAATGGAGCCAGGGAAGAGAGAAAGGAGAAAAAGGACGATAGGAGAGAGTTACAGGGGAAAAACACAGTTGGAAGAGAAAAAGAAAAAGAAGGAAAAGGAGAGAAGGTAAGGATTTAGGGCTGGGCTCTTCTTCCCCAACACACGGCTCTACCACCACCATCATCACTTGAGTCCTTTCTCTTCCAGTCTAAAGAAACATTCTCCAAAACTCGAATGGCATGGTTTTTACACGCCTCACCCTGGCCCATCCCACTGCTCTGGAATTAATCCAGTTTGTGAATTCTCCCCATACAATGGAGGGCCCAGAACTGAATACAGTTCAACACGTGGCACGTTGCAGACTAGAGTCCAGAGCAATGGTTTCCCACTGGAGGCATCTCTGCAATATCTGGAGATATTTTTGGTTGTCACACTAGGGGGAAGGTGTTACTGGCATCAAGTGGGTGGAGGCCAGGGATGCTGCTAACGCACAAAACAGAAGAAGCAACCCCCACCAAAAAAAAGAATAATTTTCTGGTTCAAAATAATCTTGCTATAGCACAACCATTATCTCCCATGATCTGGACATTACGTTCCACTAAGGTAGCCTAAGACTGACAGTATAGATTCTTCTGGCTCATACTGAACTCAAGTCAATTAAAAGGGGCTGACTTCTAGGTGAGAACGCCCCCCTAGCATCCTTCCTGCCTCCTCCACCATCCTTCCTACGCACCTCCCTGCCAGACACGCAGCTTCTTCCTGGCCTGTAGGGAAAAGAAGTCAGCAGAAATGTTTGAGGTGTGTCAGGCCAGAGATATGCATGTACAACTTGGAGGCGGGGGAGCTGTTTCCCAATCTCTCTTGGTGTAATGCAAAATATCTGAATTGGGTGAAATAGCGTAAGGGTGTCATTCTTCTAAAAAACAGTCAAGTCCACCTAAAAGCCCCATGTATGATGCACTGTAAAATGTAACTCTCCAAAATGACAAACCTATAGAAAGAAATTACAGAAATTAAATTCACTGTAATTTTGAAAAATGAATTTTTATATTGCAATTTTTGGTGCTCTACAAATTACATCATTTTCCTTTAAGGCCAGTATAAAGCACTCAGTAGTCCTTTCTTGGGAAGGGCTGTTTTTTGGATTTCCTTTATTAAGATCAGGGCCTTCCTTTTTTTGATGTAATCAATGTCTTTTCTTAGTAAAATATTGACAAAATGAATAGATGAAAATTAATATATTCACATCCCTCTTTGTCAAAAATAAAAAGTTGAAGGCCCTGCATCATTTCCTAAATGTTTCTTCAACTTTATCAAATTGTGAAACCCAAATTTCCAGGAGCCATCAACCTAAGTAATCCATGATGTCTTCATCCAAGTCACTGATGAAAACTGCCAGCCCAGATAGAATTACATACAAAATCAGACCACATGGCCCTGGGGACCACCTTTTAGGTCAACACTGATTCATGAATCAACATTTTTAGGATATGTTTGTTCAAGCAACTAAAGATCTACCTAACTAGATTATCAACAAGCTCACATTTAACGATCTTGCCCAAAGACTATAATGAGAGACTGTGCTAAAGTCCCCACCGAAATCAAAGTATACTTGTCTGCAAGATAACAATGGATAAAACTGGTCAAGAAGCCAGAGGTAACTGGAATTTTTTTTTCTGCTCATCACGCACTTCCCCCTTTTTTATTAACTACACCATGGTATTCCTTTGGAGAAGCACCACTCCCCAACCCTCTGTCTATATGGTTCAGGTGTTGACTACACCTACAACGGCATGAGTAGATATGTGACCTAGGCCTGGGGAATCAGCATCATCCATCCTCCTGAACACAGCGTTTGGCTCACTGGCTCACGGATGGGTATATAACTCATGACAGTCCAATGAGACATAGTTCCAAAACTTTTGTTTTACTTACTGACAAAAAAAGAGGCACGTCTCCACTAAGGTTCTGGAAAGAATATAAGCCTGGGGTCCTAGGGACCACCTTGCTCCCTAGAGGAGCAGCCTACTTAAATACAGCTAAGAGATGGGGAGAAGAGCTAAGAGATGGGGAGAAAGTGAGATTAAGTCATTATGACATCAATAGAGCTCTTTAATCCAAGAAGATGCAAGTCATCTCTATCCCTAACTTTGGTTACGTGAGCCAACTAAATTTCTCCTTTTTACGTAAGCCTTAAGTTGGCTATTGATCTATTGCAAGTACAAAAGTTTGGCTGGTACATAAGATTCTTTTAAAAATGTGAGTTTGGCAAGTCCTATCATTTCATTCATGACACAGACATTTATGTGCACCTTCACAGTTCCAGGCTCTGTGCTGATCTTAGAGATAACACAGAGAATAAACTTGGCTCTGGCCTTTAAAGAGGTAGTTTAGTAAAGGAGACAAATAGCTAAGGACACAAATTACAAGAAAATATGTGGTCAGGGCTAGAGTTAAGTATAATTAATGGGGGAGCACACAGACCAAACTGAACTGATTCTGCCTCTCAGGGTCCAAGAAGCCATCAGAGATAGGGGACATTTGAGTGGATTCTTGAACCAGCTCCAGGGGAGTCAACAATTTTTCTTATGTTCCCATCTGTTTAATTAAAAAAGAAATCTAAAATTTTGCCAAGAAGAGATATTAAAATCACTAAGCTACGCTTTCTGGAATCCACAACAATAACAACAATAATAATAATGATGATGATATTTATCCAGCCCTTCAGCACCTCCCTCATTCTCCCTGAGCTCCCTAAGATCCCAGGACAGAGGCTGGATGATCAAAACTAAATCCATCATATTTCTCTGAATGAGATGCCTCTGAACCTCAGGGCTAGAACTTGTTTAAAGCACTTTGAGGCTCTCTTTCCATTTCATAACTAAATTGGGCAGTAATTTTCCCTTATTCCTGTTTGCACCACACTGTCCTATATTAAGAGGCTGATTGACATGAGAGAAAGTGTCTCTGTGTCATCTGTTAATCTTACACTTTCTATACCAATCATAGTGCCCATGCCTACTTTTTCCTGTTACTTCTCCCAGACACAGTTAATGGTAAGATCTTAAAGCCATGGTAATTTCTGGCACATGAGACATATCTCTGAAATCTTCTGTTTAAAAGGCAGTAACTTGGGAAAAGAATAACTTTGTGGTCTCACCAGTTTTACTTTTATTTAATAGAGAAAATGCTCAAAGAAGCATCAGTTTCTCTTTGCCATTTGTAGAAGACATGTTTATAAATTTTTTACCTCCCACAGTCCTGCTGTTGAAATAGCTACCCCCAAAGCTGAAGAAACCTAGAGTTGGCACCCGATCATCTCAATAAATACAGAAAAAGCACTTAACAAAAATGCAACAACCATTCATGATAGGAAAAAAAAAAAAAAAAAACTCTTAGCAAGTATAGATCTTAAAAGTTTTCATTACAAGAAAAGAAAATTTTGTAACTATGTATGGTGACAGATGTTAACTAGACTTGAATCAGGTACACCTGACTAATACAATGTAATAGTATATTACATTGTAATGTAATGTAGTATCATTATACTTCAATTAAAAAAAAACTTCTTAGCAAATGAGGATAGATGACAACCTCCTCATTCTGATACAGGGCATCTACAAAATAACTAAATAAAAACCTCCAGGTAACATCATACTTAATGGTGAAACGTTGCTTTCCTTCTAAGATTGGGACAAAAATGTTCAGTATAGCTTCTATTCAGCATTGTATTAGAAGTCTGAATCAGTGCAAATAAGGCAGGAAAGGAAATCAAAGACAAAAGACTGAAAAGAAAGAAGACTGCCATTATCAACAGAGGACATCATTGTAAAAAATAAATAAATAAAGGCACATTATAAAATATGTGAAAGAAAATAACAGTATAAGTGTAGAGTTAGCAAGGTCTCAAGATAAATGATCAATATATAAAAGTCAATTGCAATTCTATAAAATAGCAACAAATAAACATAAAAGTTAAATAGTATTACATTTAAAGCAGAAAAAACTCTAACATCAAAGAATAAATACAATGAAAGACCTGCAACACCCCTACACTAAAAACTATAAAATAATGATGACAGATATTTTAAAAAATTAAACTGATAGAGAGATATATAATGTTCCTTGAGGGGTGCCTGGGTGGCTCAGTCGTTAATTGTCTGCCTTGGGCTCAGGTCATGATCCCAGGGTCCTGGGATGGAGCCCCACATCAGGCTCCCTGCTCAGCAGAGAGCCTGCTTCTCCCTCCCCCTCTACCACTCCCCCTGCTTCTGCTCTCTGTCTGTCTCTCTCTCTGTCAAATAAATTTTTTTTTAATTTTTTTTAGTTATAATGTTCTTTGACTGATTCATGGAAAACTCAGTATTTCTAAGATATGCATTATTCCAAATTGATACAAAAAGATTTAATACAATCCACAACAAAATCCCAGAATTTTTTGAAATAAACTTCAACTTTTATCTCATACCACACACAAAAATTAATTCCAGATGCATCACAGACCTACACATAAAAGCTGGAACCATAAAGTTCATAGAAGATAAAATTTCCTCATAACTCTAGAGTAGTCAAGGATTTCTTAGATAAAACACAAAAAGCAAAACAAAAAGGAAAAATATCTTGGACTTCATCAAAATTTAAAATTTCTGCTCAAGAGAACATCCACAAGAATACAAATAGATTAAGCCAGAGACTGGAAGGAAAATATCTGTAGTGCATATATCTGACAAAGAGCTTATAGCGAGAATATATAAAGAACTCTTAAAAGTCAATATTTTTTTTAAAAAATGTGATGGCTAAAAGACCTTAATAGTTCCCAAAGATATAAGAAAGGGACATACACACACACACGCACACACGCACGCACGCACACGGGTCCTCAACATCATCAGTCATCAGAGAAATGCAAATTCAAACCACAATAAGACACTATTAAATGCACATTAGAATAGCTAAAATCAAAGGGACTAACAATACTGAATATCGGCAAGCATGTAGAGCAACTGCACCTCTCCTACTTTCTTGATGGGATGGTAAAATGAACCACCACTTTGGAGAACTCTTTGGTGGTTTCTTTAAAGTTACACTTACCCTCTGACTCAGAAATCCACTCCTAGATATTTACCCAAAAGAAATGAAAATATATTCATACAATAGAAGACTAGTTGGTAATAAAAATGTACCACTGATATATGCAGCAACATGGCTGGAATCTCAAAAATATTATGTTGAGAAATGAAACCACATACAAAAACATACATACAGTATGGTTCTATTCGTTTAAAGTCCAAAGACACGTAAAGCTAAGCAGTGGGCAGCGTGGAGTATGGGGGGTATAAATGTAAATTTCTGTATCTTGTTTTTGGGTGATGGTTTTATGAGTGTATGCAATTGTAAAAACTCATCAAACTAAATTAAATCTGTTCATTTTATTGTATGTTAATTATATCTCAATCTACAAAGGAGAAAAATTAAGGCAGGAAAGCTGGATTTTCTTTCTGTTTCCCAAAAGATGTTAATAATTTCTTGCCCACCATAGTCCCTGACATTTACTATAGCCTGAGACATCCTCCTTGTCCCATCCCTGCTCCCAAAGCTAACTAAGTCAGGAACTGTCACTCAACCAAGGTCAGACATCCCCAGAAGAGCCAAATCACATAGCAATCTTGGATTATTTGTAATTATTTAATATCTATCTTTCCTGTAACATTATACATTGCATGAGAATAGGGACTTTGTTTGGTTCCCTATTCTAGTTCTATTGCCTATAACAATTCCTGGGACATAAGAGACCTTCAGTAAATATATGTCAAATAAAAGATGGATGGATGGATAAATGGATGGATGGATAGATGAGTGGAAGGCAGACAGGAAGGAAGGAAGGAAGGAAGGAAGGAAGGAAGGAAGGAAGGAAGGAA
>NW_022589719.1:1893442-1962234 GCF_004348235.1 Phoca vitulina | reverse complement strand
GAAGGAAGGAAGGAAGGAAGGAAGGAAGGAAGGAAGGAAGGAAGGAAAAAAGGAATTAAAATATGTTTGAAGAGGGGCGCCTGGGTGGCTCAGCTGGTTAAGCGACTGCCTTCAGCTCAGGTCATGATCCTGGAGTCCCAGGATCGAGTCCCACATCGGGCTCCCTGCTCGGCAGGGAGTCTGCTTCTCCCTCTGACCCTCTCATGCTCTCTCTATCTCATTCTCTCTCTCAAATAAATAAATAAAATCTTTAAAAAAAAAAAATATGTTTGAAGATTATCTGGTCCAGTTCTTTCCATGAGTATATAAAGGAGAGAGACTCAGGGAAATTTAGTAATTTGAGATCAAGGTCACACAGCCAATGGCAGAATTCAAAAGGGATCTCTCAGCTGGTAACAAGAGGCATATCAGAGGAGATATGTTCTCTTCTGCTGCTATATATTGTGTTGTTTACATGTGATGCCTGGAACTGTGGCAACCATCCTGCATGCAGGAGGAAAGCAAAACCAATGTGCAGAGAAGAGTAGAACAAAAAGATTGGTGGGAGAGGGGGAAAAAAACCTCGATTTTGGTTGATGTCACTGAACTACTGAATTAACCAATCTGGAGCTTCCCTCATTTAGGATTTCTTGTTATATGAGATATTAAGTACATCTTCCTTATTATTTAAGCTAGTTGAGTGTTAGCTGTAAGTTAGTTGCAGGCAAAATATACAAAACTTACACAAGAGGCATTCAAGGAACTGAAGCAGCAATGTGGCTGGAGTGAAGAAAGCAAAGAGGGCGGTTAAGACACTACTGGGCAAGTAGGCAGGGCCCATACTACACAGACCATCTAAGAACTTATGGTTTTATCCCAAGGGCAATGGAAGTCATTGAAGGGATACTAGGTTTTCTAACTCCAACGTGGATAAGCAGGAAGAAGAAATCTTTGGCCATGGAATAAGGGTTTTGCATCTGGGCTGACATGTTGCAGTCTTGGCTCTTGGTACAAGCTCAACCCATTTCAGGAATGGCAAGGATAAAGAGAACAATTAGTGCTGAGCAATCTAACCAATCAAGAAAGTCACTAAGAGTATAAACTCCATCACCTCCCAGACCAGCCTTTCCTTCATGCATTGATGCCAACAGACTGGACAGATAAGGGCATATGGCTACTGACTCCCAAACACACAAGCAAAGGAAATCACACATAGATACCAGGGTCAAGAAGGCTGGGTGATCACAAACTGCAGTTTTCCTCCAATATCCAGATCACTTTTACCTCCCTACGATCATAAGATCTCAGGCACTGTCCTCTGCCGAGATGCAGCCTAGAATAGACCTAGACTATGCTGTTGACTTCAGTCATAGGGATGGACCAAAGTCCTTTCAAAGGTTCTTTCCAGCCTTCTAGAGTAAATGGTGTACAACCAGAAACAAACCACGCTGGAAGCTCTATGTCTTAGATATCCAGGATTTCTACTTACCAAAACCACCACAAATAAGTAATATAAAAATTGGTGAGTGGATCAAGAAAACGGACCTAAAAATCATCCAGGTTGTATCATGTAAATAAAATTTCACTCTCAATAACTTTATCTGAAAGTCTCAGCATACATGATAGAATCACAAAAGGGCACTGCTTAATAGTACTTGAAATAATAACCACTATTCACTGAGGAGTGCCTATTATGTGTCACATGGTTCAATTCCTTACTACATACCTAAGGGGGGAGAATATAATATCCCTACTTTGCAGCTGAAGAGTTTGAGGTCAGAGTGGTTAAGTTACGTGCCCAAGACCACCGACCTAGTAGGCAGACAGCTGGATTTGAACATAGATCTGTTTGACTCCAAATCACATCTTTCCACTAGTCCACGCCACCTAGAGTTCTTGAAAAGCTCAGAGAACTTTAATGATTCCTGAAGAACTTCAATCTATGGATCATTGTAAGGAGTAGGGTCAAAGGTCCCACAGACCCTGTGCTTCACCCTCTGCCAACCGACACTGCTGAAAGATAACCTCTTCCTGTGGCCACAGTCCACGGGACCAGAGAAGTCATCTCCAACTCAGGAGACCCGGATTCTAGCGGCACTCTGCCACTGGCTGGCCTCTCAGGTCTCAGTTTCCTCATCTATTAAATAGGATAACATCTGCCCTTGCCAGCCTCATGGGCCCATTGTGAGTTAAATCATTAGAGTGAACAGTCTTTAGACAGGTAAGAAATTCTCAGTTGCTGTTATGACTGCTTACAAATTTATATTAATTAAGCGCCATAATTATCAATTTAGGTTGTCGTGGGTCATCTGATTAACCCTACCACATGTGGTGATACATATCTGTATCCACAGTGTTTGAGGTCTATAATTTTTAATAGTTAGGCTTCGAGGCATGTAAGAATTGGAGAGCTGGCCAAATGGCAAATACTTATTGAGCACTTATTATGTGACAAGTTCTGTTCCAGGCACTGGAATACTTCTGTGAACCCAGCAGGGCCCTGTCCCCCAAAACCATGCATTTCATCAGACAATAAACACATGAACAAAACAAGTAAGTAAGGTAATGTCATGTAGCAATAAAGTGAGATGAAAAAGATTAAACAAGGTTATATAGGAAATGAATGACGAAGTTACTTTAGCCAAGACCTAGGGCCTTCAAGGGCCTCTATGAGAAGGTAACACATAGTTGAGAACTGAATAATGAGAGGCAGGCTCGTGAAGATCCCAGACAGAGGACACGGCAAATTAAAAGGTCCTGAGGCAGAACAAGCTTGGAGCGTATCACAATTTGCATTGTCATTCAGCATATGCATTCCTGCCCTCCTCCCACTATGAGCAGAATATACTCCCTACCCCCGGATGTTGAGATTGGCCAAATGACTTTGCTTTGACCAAAGGAGTCTGAGCAGATGTGATATGAGCAGAGGCTTAAAATGTGCCTGTGCAGTAGGCTTGCCCTCTTGGGCTTGTGCCTTGCCACGAGAAGAACATGCCCTGCGTAGGTGACCCTCCTACTGGGCTCTCAAAAGATCACACATGGAACAGACTTGAGCTCAAACTGCTAAGAAGAGCCAGTCCAGTTGTATTTTCAGCCTGAAACAGAACCTCCCAGCCGAGCTCAGACTAGATCAGCTGATTCGGTCAACTTGCAAAGTTCTATAAAAGTGAGAATAAATGTTTATCATTTTGTGCCCCCTGAGTTTTGAGGTAGTTTATTGTGCAGCACAACCTGACTGATACAGCATGTTCAAACAGAGAGAAGACGTGTCTGATTATACTGAGCAAGAAAGACAGGTACTAATATGGATGAGCCAGGATGGAGCCAAATAAGGCAGAGCCTTATAAAGAAGGTTTCTAGTGTGAAATTCAAGTGTACTGGGAAGTCACTGGGAAAGTTTGAAGCATGAGTAACACTATCTGGCTCCTGTTTGTCAGATGAACCACAAGGGTACAAAAGTGGAGGCCAAGTTACCAGTTAGAAGGCCACTGATAGTAGCTTAGGGAAGGGTTGTGGCTATGGAAATGAGAAGTGATCTAATCCAAAATGCATTTTGGAGGTAGAGGACATACCAATTGGATTAGGGATATAAAGATAAGAGTGTTCAAGGATGACCCCTAAATTTTGGGCCTCAGCAACTGAGTAAATGATGGAGGAATTTTTGAGATGAAGAAGTCCTATAGTAAGAAGATGTCCAGAGTTGGGTGTGAGGAGGGTGGGTGGTTTAGGCATCTCATGTTTGAAATGCTAACTACACACTTAGGTATTCAACTCTGCCTTTCCGGGAAAGTGGGGCAGGCTGGAAATATAAATTTGGTGTCATCAATGTATAGGTGGTATTTGAGGCCATGAGATCAGAGGAGATCACCTAAGAAATAAAAAGGTAAGGTACCTGAGAACAGAGCTTAGTCCAACATTCGGAGGTGTAGGGGCTCGGGAAAAGTCCACAAAGGACAAAGGAATATACGGGCCGATGCAAAAGGGGAATTAGGCAGGGGCAGTAACAGGAAACCTAGAGAAGAATCATGGCTCAAATATGATTCATACAGAGCTCTGAGTTGTTGGTAAAGAAGATATGCATATAATTACAAAAGAAAATAAAGAAAGGCCAAGAGAAACTTTGAACAGGAGTATCTCATTGTTATGACACCACACCTCTAGAAATTAGGGATCAGTTTGGCAGGGGATCTGTGGGTCTTATGTCCTGTGCTAAGTGGACCTCAGTTGGAAAAGCTTCAGAGTCACTGGATTTAATGGCTTCTACAAGCCCTTGGAGCTCTGTAGAGTCTTTGACTAGATACTGTTAGGAAACTACATTGGCTCAGTAAGGATCACCTGATTTGTACAGCTATTGGAAAAGTGTACACAGAGCCATTCTAGGCAGAAAAGAACAGAATACAAAGTAAGAGTGCCTTTCCTCCTACATCTCTTCCATCTCCAAAAAGAAGCATTGCTAAAGATTGGTGATAACCACAGGGCAGAGGGTAGTTTTCAGGGTGAGAAGCAAAAGACTAGGCCATCGAGGCCAGGATCCTTGAGTCTAGAGGAAAGGCATTGTGTTTGCACCTGCTTAAAAGGATTTCCAGCAGAACATTCTCCAGCTTGGCAAGATGTGTTCTCCACAGCATCTCACCCTCAAGAAAGCCAAGTAAGAACCAGGCTGATGCCTAGGGAAAGAACAATCTCCTCTTAGAAAAAGAAGTCCTTTTCCTGCAAACTCCACCTCAATAGAGGAATGCATCAAAATTGGGGCCAAACTCCAGCTAATCATAAAAATACTTTGTTCACTCTTTGTTGTTTTGCTCCTCAAAGTGTGGTCCACGGACCAGCAGCATCAGCACTTCCTGAGAACTTGTTAGAAATGCAGAGTTCCAAGCCCCACCCCTGATCTACTGAACTAGAATCTACATGTTAGCAAGATCTATAGGAGTTTTATATGCACATTAAACTTTGAAAAGCATGATTCCAGCAATATATGTCCCTTGGGGGCCTTGTAGGAAAGGGTGATTGGTTGAGCAGAGAATTATATACACTTCAGTTCCCTGGCCAGATACCCCATCCAACCTCCATGAGCACCAGGTACCAGAATTCCAGGTGTTTAAAAAGGTTTATACAGGGGCGCCTGGGTGGCTCAGTCGGTTAAGCGGCTGCCTTCGGCTCAGGTCATGATCCCAGGGTCCTGGGATCGAGCCCCGCATCGGGCTCCCTGCTCAGCAGGAAGCCTGCTTCTCCCTCTCCCACTCCCCCTGCTTGTGTTCCCTCTCTCACTGTCTCTCTCTCTCTGTCAAATAAATAAATAAAATCTTTAAAAAAAAAAAAGGTTTATACAGAGATGCCTGGATGGCTCAGTCAGTTAATTGTCTGCCTTCGGGTCCTAGGATCAATTCCTGCATCCGGCTCCTTGCTCAGCAGGGAGCCTGCTTCTCCCTCTGCCTGCCACTCCCCCTGTTGGTGCTCTCTGACTCTCTCTCTGACAAATAAATAAATAAAATCTTAAAAAAAAAAAAAAAAAGGTTTATACAATACTTGGAGTGTTCTCTGGCAGAATTAACCTCCATGGGTTTGGGTGGCTTCTCTGTATTTTCTCTAAAGTACCCACCACCTCCAGAAGTCACTCTCTAACGAAGCTCCAATCTCTGGGAAGTTCTTAGGGATACCAACAGAGATGAAAAACAAAGAAAGACCCTGACTATCTTGGTGACTTGACAGAGAGGATTCCAAGATGCCTCTGCCCCTATATTCCTAATCGGGGATATTAAATAGGTCCTGATGACGTTCTATGGACTTCAGAGACTGGGGGCGGGGTGAGGGGGCAGTTCAATCACAACGTGAAGGTAGCAGCATCTATGAACAGTTAGAGAGGAACAGAAGCCCTTCTGCCAGGTGATGCCTTGTAACTCGTTCTTGAGTTGAGAGAGAAAAAAAGCCTAGTGGTGGTAGCACAAAGCCAGGTTCCGGAGGTCAAGGTCAAAAGTCTGTAACTGGAATGCTGGCTCTGAGAATAAGACCTGCACCAAGGCACGGGGAAGAGCACCCCTGGGGGCATGAAGGCTTCGGGGATCAAGGTGTGCACAGAAAGAGCTCCCGTTTGCACTTTGGAATGAGAACATCAGAAAAACCCAGAAAGGACTGGAACAGCTTAAAAACTGGTTTTGGTCTTGAAGTCAAAACAGAAAGGGTGGCAAAGAGAGAGAAGAAAACGAGAGGGAAGAACTCAGTACCAGTAAACCTGTAGGAAGCAGGGAGGAAACACCAGAGACTGGAAAAGGAAATATTAGAAAAAGTAGGGTCGGGTTCCTTTTCTGCAGGCCAAGAGGTGCTAGGAAAAGAATATTCCCGACACCACTGACACAGAAAAGTGACTTAAGTCTGCAGAAATCAAATGCTGAGGAAAGGTAAAGTTGGTCTGTCCTGCAGCCTGGAGCCCCAGCACCAGCACGATGATGTGTGAGGGGCAGCGGAGGAATTCCAGGGCCCGGGGGCAGCCACGGAAGCTGCTGGGCCCTAAAGAGCATCGCCAGGCTAAGCAAGCATCAGGATCTTGCAGGTTTGGGGGATGACACGAGAAAGAGGAGAAAGAGCCCGTCAGACACGTGGGGCTCCGGCTCCCAGTGGCGGCAGGGGCTGCTCAGGCCTTCTGCATCCACAAACAGCTCTGCTCGCCCCGGTTCGTGGAGCAGCAGTAAAGCTCAGGGTAAGACTGACAGTGTGGACTGGGAAGCCGGCCTGCCAGGACTGGCCCTGCCACTCCCCGGCTGAGTGACCTTGGACAAGTTACCTAACTTCCGAAGAATAGGGGTAATGAGAGTGGGCCTGTGGTAGGGCGGTGAGTGGGGCCACAGAGTGGGCTAGACAAGGTCGGGCATAGAGTTAGCTCTTCTTGCCTCACTGCAACATAAATCCCACGGGGACAGGGGTTGGTGTCCGTGACTGCGGGAAGCTTCGGCACCTGGAACAGTACGTGGCCAGTGGCAGTGGCTCGATACCTATCTGTTGGGTGAGTGAATGGTTCGCTCTCTGAATCTTTCTCATAGCATGAAGGTGGTGCCTGGGGGTGAAGCAGATCAGGGTTACTGGTTGTCCCCTTGTCTATCTCGAGTGAGTCCTTTAAAAACCACCCCTCCGGACCACTTGAGTCTTCTGGACCATTTCACAGCTTCCTTTCTCACTCCATCCCCCACTGTACAAGAAGCACCCCATTTTGGGGGCCCTGCAGACAGACAGGAGAGGTCCCTGCCTCGCCCCGCACCCAGGGAATGGCTGGGAAGGATGCCCATCGCCGTGACTGCCAGTGACCCAGCTGAAGCCCACCCAAAGCCCACTGCACCTCAGTGCAGCAAAAGGCCCCCTGCCACTTGCCTTTCTGAGGCTTCCGGGAAGGCACGGTCAAGAGAACGACAGAAACGGGAAAGTGCCTTCACCATGCTGAGGCTCCCACGCGCTCTACTTCTCGGCAGAAAATGTAAATACAGGCGCACAGGCAAGCCAGCGGCTGGGGTCCTGTCTGCTGGGATCACTGAAGGAGCTGCAAAGCACAGCAGGAAGCCCAGAGACAGCACTCATTTATGGTGAGCATCTGGCTCCCAAGAAGCCACCTGACAACACGGTATGCGTCCTGCCCATCCCCAAACAGAGCATGGCGGACAGAGTGACACTGATGCTCCATGAGCTCACTCCTCTCCCAAGGGCTCCCTCCTCTGCAGGCCGCAAGAGGCAATGTCAGCAGGCCCTGGGAGGTGCTTTCTGCAGGTCCAGTGCACAGGCAGCCATCCCACAGAGCCTTCTAGAAGGCCAGCTCTGCTGGCCAGTAAGTAGCCAATAATACAGTGTGACTATTGAGCTCCTGCAAGGTGGCTAGTGCAACTGAGAAGCTGCATCTTTCATTCTATTTAATTTGCATTAATTTAAATTTAAATAGCCACACAGGGCTTGTGGCTACTGTACTGGACAGCACAGCTCTAAGTGATAAAAAAGCCCTCGCACCTCTGTCCCCAGTTCTGACACGGCAGCCATTTCCTCCTCCAGTGGAAACCACACTCTCAAGGAATACACTCATTTAAGCCAAGTCTGGCTGCACTTCCTGGGGTTCAGGGCCAAGTGCACTGCCACCCCCAGGAATAAATAAATAAGTCCCACCCCTCACCTCTCCACAGCTCCTAACTAGTTTACAGAGCCCTTCCCCAGATGTTACCTCAGTGGCAATGCATCATACCCTGAGAAATAGGTATTATTTCCCCCACTTGTAAAGTGGGGAACATGGTCCAAGGTCATGAAGTTAGCCCTGGCCAAGCTGGGACTTGAATCCAGATCCAGGACCGGGGCCCAGGCTATCACTCAACTTTACCAGAGAAGAACGAAGGAAACAAGAAACAACCGCTGTGAAAACATGAAATTTTCTTAGAAGAATACGAGCGGTGAAGTGACCCAGATTTTGATTCCACAACAGCTCAGACCATTCTCCCCCAGGATACTGTGTCGGAGCTGGAGCATTCCTGTTCAAAACCATCAGTAATTCCCCATCATCTGCACTCCCTGGGCACCCCTGCCAGCCCAGCAACCTGACAGCGCCTCAGTGCCTCTCTCTCTCATTCCCTCCTTCCATCTGTCAGGGCTGAGCACTTCTGTGTGCCAGCTCTCTGCCAGGCACCAGCATCTCTGCCCAGAATGCCTCCTGCCTGCTTTCCCAACCTGATGAAACGTCCCCCACCTGCCAAGGCTCAGAGCATCCTCGTCTGGGATGCTTTCCTGGAAAATACACAGTAGTCCCCCCTTCTTCTTGGTTTCACCCTCCTCGGGTCAGTTACACGTAATCAGCTCCGGGCCAGAAGCAGACAATTTTCCTGACATATCATCAGACGGTCAACAGGACCCTAACACTACGTCACGTGCCTAAAGCATCTTACATCATCTCAACACGTGGGCATTTTATCACCTCACACCATCACAAGAAGGGTGAGCACGGGACAGTAAGACATTCTGAGAGAGGCCACATTCACATAACTTTTATTGGAGTATACTGTTGTGACTGTTCTATTTTGTTATTAGTTCTCGTTGTTAGGCTCGTACTGTGCCTCATCTATAAATTAAACTTATCATGGGTATATGCGTATAGGAAGAAACAGTACGTATAGGTTTCAGTCCTATCTGTGGTTTCAAGCATCCACTGGGGGTCTTGGAACATATCCCCCCAAATAAGGGGTTACTACTATACCCACATGCATATGTGCGCACGCACACACACCTCCAACCTGCAGTAGAAATATTTGCTATGGTCTTACAGTCCTTTCTACTACATTTTCTCACACTCCTTACAGTTTGTATAAAATACCTCTCTCTGCTATTCAACCGAGTGCTTCTCATTGGTTCATTTATTTAACAAATACTATCCCAATTACTAGGATATGGCAGTTGAACACCACAAAGAACCTAAACTGATGGAGCTTATGTCTAGCGTGGAAGAACAACATCAAATAAATTCAATATAAATATAAATTGTAATTCCTGATGGTTCCAAATCAGAGCATTGCAGAGTGCCTAGAAAGTGGCAGCTCTTAATAAATATCTGATTTTTTCCCACTCTGAATTTTTGCACTTGGAATATTTATCATATAACCTTGTAGAGTATTCCATGGAAATAGTAATACGAATAATAATGTGAATCATGACTGACACTTAACTTGACCTGCCAACTGCTTGCTAATGCCGCTGCAAGAATTATACTCCTTAATCTTTCCAACAGTCCTAAGAGGTGAATACCATTATTACCTCCCCGTCTTACAGATGGAAAAATCAAGGCACGAAGAAGTTAAAGAACCTGCTCAGGGTCATTTTCCTTTTGAGCATTATGTATTCATGGATTTCTCAAAACAACTTATATCAATTGATGGCAATAATTGTTGCTTTTCTATAAGTAAATTATCCCACGTTGGCCATTTTGGGGGGTAACCCAAATATGCCTGAAAGCAGCCACTCCAGGACCATTGTGAAGTTCCCATGCCCCAAATTTTGTAATTAGCTACATCCAGGCAGCTCTGGTTCCTTTCAATGGAGAACGATATTAGAGTCAAAATAGCAAGCTGGAGGGCCAGGACTCAAACCTGGCTCAGACTCAAGAGTGCGCATGAGCTCTGAAGTAGGAGGGTGGGGAAGGGTAGGGGGTAAATAATAAAAGAGTAAGAAAATAAAAAATAATAGTAGAGGAGAAGGCATGCCTGACTGGGGGATGGAGGTGTGGTGGAGGGAGAAAAGGTCTAGAAATTATTAACTTTTGCTTTATACACTTAGGATTATTTTCTTTGTTACAGTGAAAATAAAGTACTCTACAATTTTAAAAATAAATGCAGAATGTTCTATAAAGTAAATAAACTAATGCCACATTTTGAACAATGGTCAATGGAGTGCAGCCCTGAGAACCCCCATGGACTGAGTGGATCACTGTCTTCTATGGAGAAGGAGAAAAGCCAAGAAGGTTCTAGAACTTATTATTTTTTTAAGATTTTATTTATTTATTTGATGGGGCACCTGGGTGGCTCAGCCAGTTAAGCAGCTGCCTTCGGCTCAGGTCATGATCCCAGGGTCCTGGGATCGAGTCCTGCATCAGGCTCCCTGCTCAGCAGGGAGCCTGCTTCTCCCTCTCCCTCTGCCTGCCTCTCTGCCTACTTATTCTCTCTCTCTCTATGTCAAGTAAATAAATAAAATCTTTAAAAAAAAAGAAAAAGATTTTATTTATTTATTTGAGAGAGTAAGCATGAGCAGGGGGAAGGGCAGAGAAAGAGGGAGAAGCAGGTTCCCCACGGGGCAGGGAGCTCGATCCCAGGACCCCAGGATCATGACCTTAACCAACTGAGCCACCCAGGCACCCCAAAGGTTCTAGAACTTAAAGACCATCCCAAACCACAGTGAGAGGGCTCAGCTTCAACCCCAGGCTGAGTGCCCAACTTTTTTCCTGACTGGGGGCAGCTTGGAATCTACATTTGTGCCATCCCTGTGTATTACTAGGTGGTCCTCCTCAGTCAGTGAGTTCTTGGGGCTCTTGGGGCAAAGACGGCCCCTGTGCGAGAAACTCTAACCCCTCCCTGCCCTCTCACGTACCCACTGTGAGAGCAGAGAGAGCATGTGAAGAGGCATGTTCTATCACATCACATCACTCCATTTTATTTTCTTCTATTTCATACCTTCTTCTCTAGCTTCAAAACTCTACCAACCTCCCCTTGCCCTTAGTTGATGACCTCATTCTTACTTCACTGAGAAAAATTTAAAAACAACTTCATCTTTGCACCTGTGAGTCTACCAGCCTCGTGGCCCTATATTCATTATCCTCTGTATGCATCATTCTCTGTATTGGGTATCCCCCGCCTTCCCTCCTGTGGCCAAGGGTCAGCTTGCCCTGCTCCTGACATCAGTCCCTCCACTCACGTATGGGATTACAGCCCCTATCACCTATTCAAGGACCTCCCTCCCACTAACAGCTCCCTTCTGTCCTCCATCATTCTTAATCGTCTCTACAACAGGTTCACTCCCCATTTTCAAGTATGTTATAATATCTCTTACCTTGAAAAAAAACAAAACAAAACCTCCCTAGACCCCAAATCACCTTCCGGCTGTTCTTTACAACAAAACCTGGTAAGACACTTGCCTCTACTTGCAGTCTCTACTTCCTCACCCTTTCCTTTCTCTCTTCAACTTAACTCCAAACAAGCTTTCCTTCCAGCCACTCCATTGAAACCACTCTAATCAAGGCTAAGAAAAAATGTTTATGTTGCCAAATTCACTGGACAATTGTTGGTCCTCATTTCCATCAATCCTCAGCAGCATGTGACCCAATTACCTATCAACTTCTTCTTGAACATTCGGTGTCCACCGCAAAGCACGGAGTTTTCCTCTTAGGTTCAAGGCTGGCTCTTCTCAGTACCCCCTTGTTGACTCCTTCTTCTCCTCCTGATTTTAATTGTTGGAGGGACCCAGGGTTCAATCTTTGGACCTTGTCTCCGTCTACACTCACTCCCAAGGCTCAATTTGAGTTTCCACCAGGATTATCTGGAGGGCTTGTTAAAACACACATCACCGGATCCATACCCAGAGTTTCTGATTCAGTCGGTCTAGGAAGGAGCTTGAAAATTTGGATTTCTAACAAGTCCCCAGGTCCTGCTGCCAGTGGTAGCCCAGGGCCACCACTTTGAGAAACTGCCCTGAATGATCTTATTACACTCCCTTCACCCCATCCTGCATTCATGCTGATGACACCCAGAAATGTGCCTCCAGCCAAATCTCCGCCCTTAACTCTGGACTTCTAGAACCCAATGCCCTCCTCAACATCTCCTTGCACACATCCAAGTAGCTCCTCAAACACAACATGACCCAACATGACTGAATGAAGCAGGACCCCCACTAGTCTTCCTAGCAGCAATACTCAATCCATTGCAAATTCACAAATCCTATAGTCTCTACCTGCAAAATATATCCCAAACCTGAATGATATTCTTCCTCCATGATATCCTAGTCAAAGCCACCATCCCCCTATCCTCCTGCTGACAGCCTCCTAGCTGATCTCTCTAGCATGCTCCTGGCCCGCTGCATTCTGTCCTCCATGGCGCAGCAGGTCATATTTCAAAAATGCAAATCATCTATTACTGCCCTGCTCAAAATCCTCCACCTGCTTCTCGCCCATGGAAAATAAAACCCAAACTTCTTTCCATACCCTCCAAGGCCAATTATGATCTAGCTCTTGCTTCCCTCTTTGACCTTAATTCCTGTTGCTGTCATTCTCACCCTCCCCACGTCAGCCACCCTGACCTTCTAGACTTTCCTCCAACTCACCAAGCTTGGAGCCTCTGCACCTGCAGTTCCGTCTACCCAGAAAGCTCTTCCCCGATTGTGATATGGCTTCTTCCATCACTTCAGGTGGGTCTCTGCTCTGCTATCACCTTAGTAAAGCCTTTTCTAAGCACTTGATCTAAAAAGCACCCTCTTGTCACCGGTACTCTATCTTCTTTTTTTTTTTTTTAATAACACTTACCACTAGCTGAGCCGTATTATATATTTATTTGTCTACTGGTTAATTGACTATGTCTCCACCGGAATGCAAAGTCCATGAGGGTAAAGATTGTCTCCTTGCTTGCTTTCTTCCCAGCACCTAGAATACTAGCTAGCAAATAGTAGACACTCAAAATGCTGTTGAATAAATAAATGAATGAATGAATGAATGGTCCTCATCGCTATTCAACATTTTCTTGTTATATCTTCATTCATGTGCTTATTATATGTCTCTTCTGATTCTCTACAAGCTCCATGAGGTCAGGGGATTCGTTCTCTTGTTCACTGCTATAGCTTCAGCAGCGGGACAGGGGCAGGCAAGCGGTGGGCATTCAGCCAATACTTGCAGGAGTTAAAAATAAACTTCTGCATGGGGCCCACCCACATCCAGGAGAGTCTCCCCCTAGACCTGGGGCCATTTCTCTCCTCTCGTCTCCCATTCTCCCCTCCTCGGACTCCACCTCCCATCTCCATCTGTTCCTGCCCACCCTGGCCGGCACTCCTAACCTGGTTCTCTCTAGGCATGGTCTCACTTCAGCTCAGACCACGCTCTGAACTTGCGGTCAGCCTGGAGAAACTTCAAAGGTGCCTGCAGGTTAATTTCTACTGCTGGTGAACTGTCTTGATCTATGCCAATCTGCAGTCACTTCCAGGAGGCAAGCGCATGAGGCCAAGTGCCTACGGACAGTGCTCAACTGTAAGTGACAGGCCTGGGGGCAGCTGAGAAGGTGGAGCATCCTTCTCCCAGAGCAGCCAGCACAGAGCAGAGCCACTGGCCCCCCACCGCCTATGGAAAGAAAGGAAGGGAAGGAAAAACGGCAAGGAGGAAGAGCAAGGGATACCAACTGGGCATCACAGATGACGAACTGACAAAGTTTAAGTAACTTGTTTATGTTTACCCAGGTAGTAAATAACAAAGCTAGGACCTGACTCCACTAGAAGGGAAGTTCTGCGGGGGTTCTTCATATTCCCCCCACCGTCTGCTCAGCACTGGGCAACAGCTCCTGGCATTTCAATGAGTGACTTATTGAAAGACTGAATGAACGCACCCAAGTCTCAATAATAACCAAAGCCCATGCTTTCCCCGCGATAAGCTCCTAAGCCTGACATTCAAAGTTTTTCAGAGTCAAGCCCCAACCTGGATTTCCAGACTCTTCTCCCACACGCTCCCACATGAATCCCTTAGGGAAGCCAAGCTGTCCTGTGCAGTGTCCTTGACTGTGCCCCCCTGTACCTTTGCTCAGGCCACCCCCCTGCCCCTGCGTCATCTGCCTCCTCTCAGCCGAACCCAACCCTGCTCCTTCTGCTCCTCCTTTTGCAAGTCCTCCCTGATCCAGTCAGCCCCAAATCAGCTCTGAACCCTCAGCCCTCCCACAGCACTCGCCACGTGGCAGTCCTCCAGGAACATCAGTAACGCCCCGTGTGGCTCACTGTCTTCGCACATACCCGCACTGTCTCCCCAACTACATTCCTCTTGTCGTGACCTTAGCCGCAAAGCTCTACTAAGACCCCCACACCATTAATGCAGAATTAGGACAAAAACCATAGTCCAGGGGGGGAACTGAGGCTCGCCAGCCTTGTGGGCTCCTCCAGGGAGGAGCCATGCCTTATCCATACACCCATTCAACCCAGCCTAGGTAGAGCACCCACGATGTGCCAGACACTCTGCTCGGGACCCACGGCCAATCCCTTCTGCCTCACAGTTGCTCCCAATCTGGCTGTGGGCACAGTCCTCAAAACAGACCATTGAAATATCAGGTTATGATTACTGAGATGGAGGTCTAAGAAGTCATCCATTCTAAGATGCACAGTGATTTTAACCAAAGCTTTAGGGATAAGAAATGTTACCTTCAGTGGCTACATGTAGACAATAAGATAGATCATGTCAAAAGGTAAATAGGAGTCTCAAAATAGAGAAAATGTGTTAATATCTACCATGAAAAGCTGATGTGAAGTTTCAAGGCAGAACATAACTCACATGTCCTCTTCCACTCATTCAGATCCACAAAGCACAAGAACAATGAGGGAACGGGCAGGAGGAAAGGGCAAATCTGTGTCTAGATCTCAGGTGGCAGCAGGTGGGCCCCATATAAATCAGATCACTCATCCCTCTGGGTCATCTTCTCCCTCCACCAATGACACTGGGAAAGAACTTGGAAAATGATGGCGGGTGGGGAAAAGACTCAAAAAAGTGCAAAAACCATGAACAATCCCAAAGAAAATCAGGGCAAATCCTAGAAAGGATGGGGCCCAGTGGGGACTCACTATGCAATGCTTCTCTGGAAAAAAAAAAAAAGAAGTCTGGAGAGCACACCAGTGATTTTGCAGGAGGTAAAGCCTTTTAGGCACAGAGAGTCTACTGAGACAGCTGGGGACACAGCGAATATGAGGCACGCACCTATGCACACCCTTAGCATGTAGGTTTGCACGAGCCTGTTACCATCACAACACTAACAGCTGCCATGGACTCAACACTTAGCGATGTCAGGCGTGTATCTAGCACTGTTCATGCACGGTTTTTATTGTGATCCTTACAGTCACTCTGGGAGATGAGAAAACTGACATGCAAAGAGGCAAATTAACGAACCCACTTAGCTTGTAAATGGTGGGTTTGGAATTCAAACCCAGGTCTTAATGACTACATATACACAACCCTATTCCAAGGCACACACCCAGGCTCAGCCCCATGGCCACATTCGTACTCCCAGAGCCATAGATGTGCACTCGCTCACATACCTCACATGTCCCACTCAGCGCCTCTGTGAGCCCACTCACAACGATCCCCTTTCCAGCCCTACCAAACCGCTGTTCTCTATTGCAGGATGCCTATTTCGGCCACGAGTTCCAAAGGCTCCAGCTCCCTCCTCCTCTTCCGTTCAACCAGGACCATCAGCCTAGTAAACCCCACAGAATGATTTCCCTGTGTGATCTCAAGTCACATAACACAACCTCAACAGGCCATTTCCCAAGTGCATTAAGCCCATTAAAGCCTTGCAGCTTGTCAAGGTGTGAAGGAACTCACAAAGCAACGGGAGCCTCAGGGGCCTCACAGAGGTACAGACCTCCTCCTCAGGCATGTGCAGAACTGCATTTCTCAAGGTGAACAGCAAAGTTAAGTGTTGTGGGCATCAAATGTCCCTTCTGGGGCTGCAGCTTAAGGAAACCAGAGAACCCAGGCCTGGACACACCAATTAACTCACCACTGACCTTTAGACATCAGGAGAATAAAATGTACTTTGAACCGCAGAGAAAAATGGACCAAAGGAAGCGTTCTGGGACTTAGGTACCCTTCCCCTGATTTTAGACAAAACTATTCCAGACAGATCCAACTCTGATGGATATCACCCCTCCTACAGTTACCCACTTTGAAATCAAGAAGTTCCTCCTTAGGTATAAACTACATTCCTTGTGCAGCCACATGCTGGCCTTAGCCTCTGCAGAGACAGGGACAGGGGCTCACCACCACCCTCCTCGTGGTACCCAAAAGGAGGCACAACACCCTCAGACCGCTGCCTTCCAAGCTGAGTGAGCCAAGTCTCTCATTTGCCCCCGAAGCACTGACCTTCTGTGCAAACCAGCAGTCACACACCATTTCTGGGCACAAATCAGAGCTTGCAGACTGGACCGACCACAGCGTGCCTCACTTTGCCCTTACTAATTCTGTAGGAGTACACCATGTCAAAGAGGGTCAAGCACAGGGTTTGAGATCAAAGAGGCTTGGGTTCAGTTACTGATTCTGCCACTTAACCTCTCCAGGTATTGGTTTTCTCATCTGAAAAATGGGGCTGCTATAAGGATGAAATGCCACAGAGTGTCTACATTGTGAGAGACTGCACACATCCATGGGAATACGATGCAAGCAATAAGCCCTTTCCCAAGAAAAAGATATGCGTGCAACTTAGGAGGTCCACAGGGCTCACTAAGCCTGTCCATGGAGTCTAAGTCCAGGTTGCTGAGATACAATAGGACCCTCCTAGCCAAGCACAATAACTATTAGCTAATTAATATGAATGGTGTAGTGTTATTAATAAGCTTTTACAGACTTGCTTATCTTCCAACCTCACTTTCATTTCCGTTAGCATATGATTTCACTTACACGTGAAATCTAAAAAACAAAACAAGCAAACAAACAAAAAGCAGAATCCTACCTATAAATACAGAGAACAAATTAATGGTTGCCAGAGGGGAGGAAGGGGAGAGATGGGCAAAATGGGGGAAGGTGAGTGGGAGATACAGGCCTCCAGTTATGGAATGAACAAGTCACGGGGATAAAAGGTACAGCACAGGGAACACAGTCTATGTGATAATGTTACATGGCGACAGATGGTAGCTACGCTTGCGGTGAGCCCAGCATTAGGTAGAGATTTGTTGAATCCCTATATTGTACACTTGACTCGTGAATGTAACATTGCGTGTCAACTACACTTCAATTAAAAAAAAAAAAAGAAAGAAAAAAGAAAAGGATGGGAATCAGAATGTGGACCTGCCTGTAATTCCCAGTTCCTACACAGTGCCTGACAGTTAGGGAGCCACCAGCCCTCTTTTGATGGTTTGGCTCCCCAGGGAGGCCATGTCTAAGATCCTAGGGGATTCACAGAAGCCAGATGTCCTCCTTGGAAATCCATCTTCCCCCTACATTTCAGAGCTACTGCCAATACACTGGAGCTCAAGCCAGAGAGGGAACCACTGTTTTCCCTCCCCTCAGCCCCAGGCCACCTCAGTCATCCTATCCATCAAGCATCTAAGTGCATCCAATTTCCTCCCCGTTGGCTCAGCTCCACAGACAGCTTGCCTTCCCAACCGTCATAGCAGAAGAGGCCATAAAGTGAGGAGAAAAAGGCAATCCACAAGCTCCCCTCTCCCAGTGCCCCAGGCTTCTGTGAGACGTGCCCAGCCCAGCACAGCACCAGAGAGAAGGGAGGCCTTCAATAAATGCCAAGCACAGAGATGATGGATGGACGGACGGATGCCTGGATGGGTGGGTGGACGGATGGCTGGATGAAGATGAGCTAGAACTGAATCAGAAATCTAAAGATCAGGAAACCTCAGAACTAACTCTTCATAAAACCTGGATTCTAATTTAGATTCTGTAGCCAACAAGCTGTATCACCCTAAATAAATCCTTCCCCACTCTGGGTATCAATTTCCTCACCTGTAAAGTGAGAAAATGGGGCAAAGATGCTGACTATATTTATAGGACACCCCAGATTCACACACTTGCCCTGCTTTCCAGCCCGAATGCCCTGGCAAGTGCTTCCACTACCCCCGTGGTGACGCGGCCACATTGCTGCTGGCCCCCCGCCCCCTCACTACAAACTCCAGCCTGCCCTGGAGACTGCTTCCAGGTCCTTTTGTGGCTCACATCTATGCTGCAACCACTCCTAACCCACGCCACCCCCCCTTCATCTCAGGCCCCACCAAGGTAGGAGATGTCTCAGCGCTCACAGCATCCATGCACATGCAGCCCAGTAAGTAGTCTAGGGACATAGAGGCTTCATGGAGGGACCTTGGATCCAAGAGAGTTGGAAGTCAACAGATAAATTCTTCTCTTTTCCCCCCTTACTGCACTGAGCACAGGGAGATGTGGTGACTCTATGACCTCTCTGAGTAATCAGTTTTGTCAGGAAACTGGCCTGCTTGGTAATTAGTCCTTGTCCTTGTCCTCTCTCCTTCTCTGCTTCTGTCCCCATTTCCCTGACTCGGGCTTCTTAGACTTGCACTCCTCCATAAAATGTTAGTGCAGAAAGTGATTACCTTGTATTTATTGTGTGTTCACTGTGTGTCTGGCACTGTGTGTCACCTCAGTGAATACAACTACAAGAACAATTAGCATTTATTGAGCACTTTCTGCAAGCCAGGCATTGGCTTAAATGTTTTACATCATTAAAGTCTTTCAACAACCTCATGAATACATATTATTACTATCTTCATTTTACAGATGAGGAAACCGAAGTATACAGAAGTATAAAGGTTACACAGTTACTACATGGGGGAGAGGAAATACTCAAAACACTTCTGTGAGGTGGATGATACCGCTGTCCCCTTTGACAGATGAGAAACAGACTCAGGTCAAGTCACTTGACAAAAGTCACAGCTACTAAGTGACAGAGTTGCAACTTGAAGGTCTGGGATGGGATACGAACCCAATGATGCCCGCTGCAAGGATTCTTTCAACCCTGGAGTGCTAACTGCGAGGTCTCTGATGAAAGACAGATCCCCCTGGTGCTGACTCCAGTGCCAAGGCCAAAGTCCTCCTCACCCCGGCTCTGGTCTTCCCACCTGCCTAGTCCCAAGGCATCATCTCTCTCAACTTCTCTAAAAATATCAAAATAGCCTAGCGTGCGAGACTGTAACCAGGCTCAGAAATATTTACTGTCCCTCCCCAGAGTAGAACAGTACTCTCCATCTCCTTTGACTTAAAGCAAACTCTATGACTTGCTTTGGCCAATGAAACTAAAGCAGAAGTGACACATATCACTTCCAACCTTTAGCTTTAAGAGCCAGTGAATGTTTCACCATTCTTGTTTTCCCTTTGCCACAGCCATGGCCAGGCTACTGGTAGACATTGCACCCGGTCTCAGAGAGAGGAAACTGTGAAGGAGACAGGTGGTCAATTCACGATGTACCTGTGGCATGAGCAAGAAATAAATTCTTGATATTATAAACCACTAAGAGTTGAAGGTTGTTTACTGTAACATCTAGCCTTCCTATCAATACATACAGTGGTTCAAGAATGGGGGTACTACCATAACATAACAACAACAAACTAGGAATAAGTTGCATTGGCTTCTGGCAGTGGGCAGAAAGTATTAATAGAGGCTTAGAAAGATGTTTATTCATATTATACAGTGATGAAACATTTGGTAAAACTGCCATCTGAAATAAACTAGAAGAGAACGGTATCCGATGAGCTTGAAAAAACAGAAGATTAGTATGTGTCTTGATTCCTACTGGCTGCATTTGACAAGGACTAGAGGAAAGAGATGTGCTATGCACTGAATTATATCCCCCCAAACCCACATTCAAATGTTGAAGCCCTAACTCCCAGTAACTCAAAACGTGACCATATTTGGAGACAGGGTTTTTACAGAGGTAACAAGTTAATATGAGGTCTGAGGGTGGGCCCCAATCCTATATGACTGGTGTCCTTATAAAAAGGGGAAATAAGGACACAGAGATGCACTGAGAAGAAAAATGAAGAGACACAGAGAGAAAACCATCTATAAGGCAAGGAAGGGGGCTTGGGACGGATCCTCCCCTCAGAGCCCTCAGAAGGAACTAACTCTGCCATCACCTTGATTTTGGACTTCTGGCCTCCATAACCTAGAGACAATACATTTCTGTTGTGTAAGCCACCCAATCTGTGGTACCTTCATATGGTGGCCCTAGCAAACTAATACAAGGTGAAAGAGAAAAGAATTGGCCACCTTGTGGATGGAAATGAAAGGGAACAGAGAGTCAGAAATGCCAGGCTTACAGGGTTGAAAGAGAACTTTTTCTCATCTCCTTACAATGATACATAAAACTGAGAAATACTTGGAGCAGGTCAATCAAAAATCAGCCTTGAGTTGAGGATCAAACGAAGGGTTGGACACCCCACCCATTGTTAAAGCATCTGAACAAATTAAGGTAGTGCCTTTCAGTTGGACAAAATGGCAAAAAGAGTCTGGCTCTTCCATGAAAACCTGATAGGCTTAATGTAATCAGAATCAACTGTGAGTGTGGCCCTTGCTACATACAGCGGACTGGAATTAAATCGATGACAAAAATGACTAAGTTTTATTCTTGTTTTACAGCCAAAGAGCCAAACAATCTTCAACTAAGAAACAGTTTATAACTTTTTAAGAAACAATACAACACTTTGCCCCCAACCTTCTATGGGGAAGAAGTGGATTGACAGTTTTTCAGCCACTAAGGAGGATAATGGAAGAATAGGGACTCCCAAAAAAGTGAAACCAAGAGCCATGGAAAACAATGGACTGGAGATCTACTTCCAGAGAACAAAAGAACATGCCCAATTCCTAAGGTAAGGGACCCTTATAACATCTCCCCCATTAAATCCCAAAATTGATTATAATTGTGTATCTCCCCTTCTTCCCCTTTCCAAAAAAAGTATTTATGTAAATTATTCTAGCCCTCATCTAACATTATATATTGGGTGTATGGGAAGCAAATAATTTGCCTTTTTCGTTCATGCACATCTGAAGCAAGAGGAGGCAAATGAATACCTGATATAAAGACCCATCACAGAATCCTAGGCTTTGACTCTATTGCCATGACTGGATACGATTTCTATATGGGCTCCCTAGAGACAGGCAGGCAGACAAGTGTGTTTGGGAGCCAAAAGGAGGCTGAACCAAATACCCAGGATGAGAAAGGCAGACAGTAATAAACCATATTATCGTTCACAAATATTTACTGCCGTTCCCAGGGGAAGGTCACTTCCTTACTTGGTCACGGAACTTGCTTTGAGCAAAAGTGATATACTTCCAGTCAGAAGCTTTAGAAGTCAGCTCATGCTTTGTCATGCTCTCTTTTCCCTCGGTCACAACAACCAGCAATGTTCTACATAAAGGTTGCTGTGTCAGCCTGTTCCAGAAGCCCCATGTGTTTCGCAATGAACACGGAGAAAGAAACCAGTCCTTGTGTTATTAGCCACAGCAAACCCCTGACTATATTGAGTAATACAACCATAAATTTCCTCCTCCTTAAAGGTTCCAAGCCAACATCCCTTCCACCTCATCAACATTTGGCTCCTCACTCTTCTCAGCCCACTGGGGCTGAGTTCTAGCCTCAAGTTCTAGAATTTGAACTGAACAAAACTATAGATGAAAAAAGTACCACACAGAGAAACCCAGTTTGAAGACTAATAATAATAATTTGCAAGAAGATAGAGTTCACAGCTTCAGGATATGTTTGCAGGTTTGTCACCATTACCCAAAAAATAAGTCCATGTAATTGATTTCACGGACCACCATGTTTCAGACAGCTAAAGGCTTTCTTTTTGGGGGAGGGAGGATTGCATCATATCAAGTGGGTATCAAATGGGAGACTTTAAAATATGCAGGAAACCTCCCCATCAAAGTGGAACTTTTTTTTTTTTTTTTAAGATTTTATTTATTTATTTGACAGAGAGAGACACAGCGTGAGAGGGAATACAAGCAGGGGGAGTGGGAGATGGAGAAGCAGGCTTCCCGCCGAGCAGGGAGCCCGATGTGGGGCTTGATCCCAGGACCCTGGGATCATGACCTGAGCCGAAGGCAGACGCCCAATGACTGAGCCACCCAGGTGCCCAAAGTGGAACTTTAAACATGACTCTCTTCCCCTATTTATCAAAAAGGGTACTTACTTTCCCCTGGACCAGAGATTCTGAACCCTGACTACCAATTAGGTTCACCAGTAGAATTTTTATAGGACTATCCAAGTCTAATGTGGGCCCCCCCATTAGATAGATCAAATAAATCATAATCTCTATTTTTTAATTTAAGTATAGGGGACATACAATGTTATATTAGTTTCAGGTATACAACTTAGTGATTCAACAATTCTCTATGTTACGCCATGTTCATCATGATAAGTGGAATTACCATCTGTCACCATACAAAGTTACCATATATTATTGATTGTATTCCCTAGGCTGTACTTTTCATCCCCATGACTTATTTATTTTGTAAGTGTATCATAATCTCTTAAAGGTTGGTCCTCAGCATCAGAATTTTTTAAAGTTCCCCAAGTGGTTCTAATATGAAACCAGGGCTGAGGACCACGGCACCAGATAGAAAGTCCCTTGAGAGCAGGGGCTAAGACTGGCTTCTTCACAGCTGAATCTCTAGCACCTAGTATTGTGCCTAGCACACTGCTGATACTCCGTGAAAAAAGGGGAAAAAAAGAAAAAATCTATCAAATAAATAAAAGACCACTGACTGAGTAAATGAATCCTGAACAGGCCATTCTCTCCCCATGCTGGTTTTCCCATATATGTTCTACACACCTTCTCATCTCTTAAAATTCTGAAAGTTTTTCTCCAGAACTGTGCTGTCCAATATAGTAGCCACTAACCATATATGGTACTTAAATTTAAAATGCTTGAAATCAAATAAGATTTTAAAAATTCCATTTCTCAGTTACAGTAGCCACAACTCAAGTGCTCAACAGCATGTCGCTTGTGGTTACTGCACTGGGCAGTGCAGGCACAGAACTTTTCCATCATCACAAAAAGTTCTATTGGACAATGCTGCTCTGGAATAACCAATTCCATTTTTAAGAGCTGCAAGTGACCTTGGTGATTTAATCCAGCCCTCTCCCTTTATGGATAGTAATAAAATCTAATGGTAATGAACATAAGGATATAAACATGCATCCAAAAAACCAACTGCATGAGATCAAGAAGGGAGAACTCAGAGGTTAGCAGTAGTAAGTGAGGACAACAAACAAACACACCTCCATGGGGTCTTGGTCCATAATCAGTTTATCATGAAATTAATTCTGGGCCAGGGCCCCATACAAACATATGACTAGGAACATATGTAGTTGAACACGAAAGGGATGCTCTGTTGTATCCTGGTCAGACCATTGGAAGCACCATGTTCAACTTAAGACATCAAACATCATTAGGGACATAGACAAATAGCTAGGTATTCAAACAAGAAAAAGTGATGGGGGAATTCAAAATGCTGTACCACCAGGAACTGCCCAAGTAATCAGAAATGTTCAGCCTGAAGGAATTGAGGATGGAAGACCCTAAAAGCTGCCTGCAAATCTCTGAGAGGCTACCTCATGGGAAGGGGATATAAACTTACTCTATGGTCGCAGGTGCCTGGACCTGAACAAAGCTTTCTTGAGTGCCAACTCTAAGTGCCAGGCATTGGCGTCATACTGGGTACTGATTTAGAACAGAAAACAAAGCAAGTGGAGACATGAAGTAATCTATGACAGACTAGGAAACAAAGTTAAAGGAAACAAAAAGAAATATATCATTTCAATTTACGGTAAGAACTCTGAAAGACTAAACACCAGGAAGTGGTGATTGATAACAAAAGAGGGGACCCCACAGGTAGGATGGCAGGAGACAGCCTCGTGAAGGAAGCGACACTGAAGAGTAAGAGCCAGGTATAGAAAGTGCAGGGGCAGGGTCTCCCAGGCCTTTTGCAAGGAGAAATGATGGTATGCATCAGGGAAACTCTTGGTGTGTTCATGGAACCAAAAGGTGGCCAATGTGACTGGAGTAAGGGAGCAATAGAAAAGCACTGCATTAAGCCAAAATGTGTCTTCCTTTAAATTATTTCTGACAGAGTAGCCCAAAAATAATATGAGCTGCCTGACGATACAGTGTCATCTCCATCATTGGAGGTAACCAACCACAAAACTGGACGAATGATTTGTTGGACAATTAAGGATTCCCTTAAAGAATCCTCTCTATGGAAAAGTACACAGATTAAGAATTTAATTTAAATTTTAAGGTAAATTTTAATTTACATTCTAATTTTGGAGGTGTGTTCACACAGAATTTAGTCCCAATATGTTAAAATAAATCCCAATTAAGAATCGCAGCATTCATCAAAAGCATTGCAGTCAATGCTCATCTCATTCTCCCACAATGCTCTCTCAAGAAAACCCTGGTCAAAAGGCCACAGAGACTACATTTTAAATAGAGGCATGCACAAAAATACACACTAAAATATTGTTTGTCAGAAATCTGAACCAAGCCAAGGTTCCATCAAAAGGCAAAGGGATGAATGCACTGAGGTGTTCTGCAGCAGGTCAAACTAATGAACTAGATCTATAGGTCCTCAAAAGGATAATGGTGAGTGAAATAGTTTCCAGAAGATCCATACTGTGTGATGCCATTTATATAAGCAGTGGTTAACATTCCTGAATGTTTACCATATGTCTGTTAACGTTCTAACACATTATACGAATCAACTCACTTAATCCAGAGAAGAATCCTATGAGATAGATACTTTATTATCCCCATATCACACATGGAAAAAAAAATGAGTCAAAGAGAAGTTAAAGAACTTGCCCAACATTACACAGCTAGCAAGAGTCAGAGCTGGAATTTCAATCTAAGCAGTCTGGCTCCCAAGGCTGTACATTTAGCCACTATACATATGCCCTCCCTATTATATTTCTTATATGGACACATATAAATGTGGTAATACACACACACACACACACACACACGTTCATTTATACTGCGTTACTCATTGACCATTTAGTGATGGCCTTTAGGGAGGTTGAGAGAAGAAAGGAACTGGGAGGGGAACATAAGAGACTTCAACTTATTCTGCAATTGTTTATGAAGCTCTAAGCAAATATGACAAAATGTTAGTATTTGCTGATTCTGGGGGACAGTGACAGCATTGTTGCTTCTATTATCCTTTGTGTTTGTATGTATTTTTCTTTTTTGTTTTGCAGAATAACTCCTGGTCAAGTTAAAAAATTGTATGACTTGAAAGACCTAAGGCCCAGAGAAGTAACAGACCCAGCAGTCAAGTGAAAGAGCCATTCTAGAACCTCCTTCCCCAGGCACATGGTCCCAGGCCTACTCTGCAACCCCACGCTGCCAGGCAGTTTGTGTGCCGTATTTTTTAACAGAATGTAAGCATGAGGACTGAGCCAGCCTTGCTTATCAGTACATCTTGGCTTCACTTCATGCACTGGCTGCATCCATGAAAAGTTGTATTTAAATAAAATATTTGCATATCAAATCTTATTTTTCCACGGATTTACATTCTAATTTTGGAGCTGTGTTCCCACAGGAAAGAATTTAGTCCCAATATGTTAAAATAAATCCCAATTAATTTATTAATTAATAAATAAATTTTGAATCACAGCATTCATCAAAAGCATTGCAGTCAATGCTCATCTCATTCTCCCAAAATGCTCTCTCAAGAAAACCCTGGTCAAAAGGCCACAGAGACTACATTTTAAATGGATACATATTAAAGCGTAGCCCCGTGGTTAATTCTGATTTTCTTGCATGTTCTCTTTGGGCTGCCAAACCGATTACCAGGTATTCATCTGCAGGTATTCCGCAGGCCCCTCCAAGTGAAAGACTCATAAAATTCTATTAAATGGAATTCACCAACTGACGAGACAACCATCTGTCCTAGTTGATTTAAAATACCTGCCAAAAGATATTTTGGCAGATGTCCTTTGGTTTCTCTGAAGAGAAGCTGTATCTTTATCACATCACATTTATTTATTCATTCCTGCTCTCATGCATTAGGGAAAAACAAGCAGGAGGTGGAGTGGGGCTGAGACAGACTCTGCAGGTATAGACCCCTGAGTTCAAATCCTATGTCTGTCACTACTGATAATGTGAGTTCCAGGGACTCTCTAGATCTTGTTTCTTCATCTGTATGATACGATATGAAATTAGTACAAAAGTAGGAGCGTTCGTAGAAGGATTAGAGACAAATAAACTTGAGGAGTTGAAATAATCCTCTCTTTAAAAAAAAACATCCAGTTCAGACAACAGCTATCCATCCTCATTAGGAATTTAGTACAGTAGGTAATTGCAAATACTCTTTGGAAGAAAACAAAATAAATTCAGTTGTCTGAATTTAAATGCATAAATCGAGGGCACCTGGGTGGCTTCAGCAGTTAAGTGTCTGCCTTAGGCTCGGTCATGATCTCAGGGTCCAGGGATTGAGCCCCGAGTTGGGCCCTGAGTAGGGCTCCCTGCTCAGTGGGGAATCTGGTGGTCCCTTTCCCTCTCCCTCTACCCCTCCCCCTGGCTCATGCTCTCCATCTCTCTCTCTCTTTCAAATAAATAAATAAAATCTTTAAAAAAAAACAAATGCATCAATTGTTTAAAGTTATCTGAACTTACTTTATACTTATTTATTTGCAAATTGTCTGTTTCCCCTTAAGAGCCAGACGTTGTCTGATTTGCTGTATTCCTTGCATTTGAAAGTGCCTAGCACATAGTAGTAGGTACCTGCTACGTATTTAATGAAAAAATGTATACTTGCTGAACTCTTAATAATAATGATTAACATCTAATTTTTTATTGCTTACAATGAATTTGTATTATCTAAATTAACCCCTAAGAATATCTTGTTTTGTTTTGTTTTGTTTTGTTTTTGTTGTTGTTGTTTTTTTAAAGATTTTACTTATTGGAGCGCCTGGGTGGCTCAGTTGTTAAGCGTCTGCCTTCGGCTCAGGTCATGATCTCAGGGTCCTGGGATCGGGCCCCGCATCGGGCTCCCTGCTCTGCCGGAAGCCTGCTTCTCCCTCTCCCACTCCCCCTACTTGTGTTCCCTCTCTCGCTCTGTCTCTCTCTGCCAAATAAATAAATAAAATCTTTAAAAAAAAAAAAAAGATTTTATTTATTTATTTGACAGAGAGATAGCGAGAACAGGAACACAAGCAGGGGGAGTGGGAGAGGGAGAAGCAGACTCCCCGCCGAGCAGGGAGCCCGATGCGGGGCTCCATCCCAGGACCCTGGGATCATGACCTGAGCCGAAGACAGATGCTTAACGAATGAGCCACCCAGGCGCCCCAACCCCTAAGAATATCTTTATCATAGACATTACCATTATTACCCAATGTCCTGAGAGGAAACACATTCCAAGAGGTAAAGTAATTTGCCCAAAGCCAATATGTTAGTATGGAATTGGTACATATGCATAGTAGTTTCTAAAAGAATTACTATCTTTTTACATTCTCTGCTTTCTCTCTCCATCTCTGCTCTCCTTAATGTACTATTTGATGGGAGAAGGAGCATGACCGAGAAAACAGATTTTAGTGCAGATGTTAGAAGTATGCATATTTGGGAAATTATTTATTTTCTCTACGATATACATTTAGTCACATAGCCACTGAATGATTTTCCAGAATATGCCAGTGCAGGTGTTAATTTGACCAGAGAGGAACTTGAAAACCCTCTCCACTCCCACGGCTTGCTTGAGTTTTATTTTGGCAAGAGCAAAAATACCTATATTTGGGAGATGCTGGTATGTGAATTGAATCACTCCACTAATTGATTAAATGCAAAGTTATACTAAATCACTCCACTCAAAGTGAGGTTGACTTGTAAATGCTCCCAGAGGTAATTAGTGACTAGGCGCATCCAATCAACAGAAAAAACAATTCAGACTTGGGCAACAGTGGGTGGCAGGAAATGTGGAAGATCAGCATTAAACAAACCCTTTGGGTAACTCCATCTTATTCAGAGTTTCTAAGCATTAAGAGCTATAACTCAAGCTTCAAGTACCGTTTTGTGAAAATGATTACCCAAGAGCAGTGCTCCTATGACATAGAAACTACATATTTAATTCCTGCCCATTTTTCAAGGTCTGCTTCGGGTGCCACCTCCTCCAAGGAGCTTCCCCAAGTTCTCCAGTGAGAAGTTTCTCTTCAACATACTCAGGACTTTATAATCTACGACAAAGCCAGTTCTCCTCTTCCCCTCTACGTTAGAGTGTCCAAGGGCATTCTGTGTTTGCCCTTCTAGACTATAACCTCACTGGGGTCAAGATCTTTGCCTTATTCATCTGTGTCTCCCACAACATCTAGCATAAATCCTAGAATGCAATAGGTGCTAAAAGCCTCAATCTTCCCGAAGTACCCCACATTAGTCTTTGTTCTATCTTGTCACGTAAAACATACTACTTGAAAGATACTATCTATTTTTTTTCTTTAGAAACTCTTCTAAAATAGAACTCCTGAAAGGTAGCATCTTCCTGGCAGGAGAAAAAAAAAGCAACATATTAAAGAATCTGCACTCATGCATATTCTAATTCACTTTTATAAATGAGACACCAATGGACAGACACATCCTCCCAACTACTTAAGAGCAAGGCACTGTCAGTCAGAGAGAAGTACAGTTCCAAACCCTCAGATCTTCTCTGAGTCCCATTCAAGGCAAAGCAGAGATTTTCCAAAATGATTTTTGAAACTCTAAAGCTGGTATTTAGGATGTTTTTCAGCTTAGAGAAGATCTATGCCAGTCTTACACATAGCCATTCATTCTCCCTGCCCCCTTCCCCAATCCCTAGTAAAATATAATTTGTTTCAAGTAAGAAGGGAATAAAAATCTTACTTATTCTATTCTCTGCACTATACAAGGACAGCAGTGACAAAGGCTGGCCAGCCCCAAAATAAATCCTATCAGGCTTTGGAGTTGGTATTTTAGGAGTGCTTCCAGTTAAGTAAGCTTTCTACTTAAATTCATCAATATTATTAATAGGCTAGCATTGAAATGAAGGTTTTCACTCCCTTAATATAGATCAAATCAGAGCTAGACTTAGGATGGTGAAATATGAGAAGGAATAAAAATAAATGAAGAACAATGAATTTGTTTTTTACACTTTACACCTTTCAGAGTGCCTTCTCATACACTGTCATTTAATCCTTACACCCAGTCTGTGTATTCTTCCCATTTCCAGATGAGGAATCTGGAATCTTGTATATGAACATATATACATTGAAAACATTAAGTGACATATCCCTGGCACCCCTAAGTATTCCCCCAAGGTACTTTGATTTACTCATTGATAAAATGGGGCAATAAAAGTACTTACCTTATGTGGTTGTAGTGAGGATGATATAAATTATTACATATAAAGTCCTGAGCCCTAATCTTCTGCCCCCTCCCCAATCCTCTGCTTTTCCCGCTATCCCAATCTACCATTGCAGGTTAAAATCTGACACTAATAACACACAAGATGAATAATACACATAGAAGGCCAAAGTTATACCCTATTATTTAAAAATGTATGAACTCACATCTAATGAGAGCTCACCATGTACCAAATACAGGTGTAGCACTTTATATGTATTAATTTATTTCATCCTCACTACAACCATATATAGCAGATCCTATTATTACCCCACTTTATCAATGAGTAAATGGAAGTACTCTAGGCAGTGAGCTTAAGGAGCTTGCTAGTTGCCATCATGTATTAATATTGAAAGACAGGATTTTGTAGCTTGCCCATATTAAATGTGGTGTGGTAAAAGAGTAAAATCTCAGAGCCTCTCTAGACTTGCACAGTCCAAAAGAGTAACCCCTAACCACATACAGCAACTGAGCACTTGAAATATGGCTAGTGTGGGCAAGGAAATAAATTTTTAATTCAAATTTGAATTAATCTGAATTTAAATTTAAAATGAATATTCAATGAAACATCAGTTTTCAAGACACTGGATATCAGTTCCTAAAGGGCAGTAATCCTTGAAAATTGGAAAACGATAGAGAAGAGCCCTACAACTACCCAAGCTTATTGCTCCAGGAGAGGTCCCAAGCTGTGTCAGAGGAATAACTCAGGCAGAGCCCAGCAACTTCCCTGAGTTGAGGTGACAAAGCAGAGAGTCAGGGGAGACCAACGCACTTAGATTTCACAGGACAGGAGACATGAATGGAGACAACAGCAGAGAGAAAAAAGTATGGATCTCTCTCAAGATCAGTATTCAGTGGATTACATGCATATGAGAAAAGTACCCAAAAACACAGAACCAGCACCCAAAAGGTAACAGTGCTCAATATACACACAAGGACAGAGAATACTACCTATTTCCACCACTTAAGCTGAAAATTCTCACAATTCATAGGGAATTGGGTAGAAGGTCTTGCCTCAGTGATGGAAAATAATTAGCTCTACTCTAGATGTTAGCATTAGCACTGCTTTGGGCTATCTAAGAAACCTTAAATGTAGGATCCAAAAAGATCATATTGTTTCCCAGTAACTTAACTGTGTCCTAGAAAAATACCATGAATATTTATAAGAATTCAAAAATAGCACTAAACAAGGTAAAATCACAATGTCTGGCATTCATTCAAAAATTACCAGGCATGCAAGGAAGTAGTAATCAGGAGAAAAATTAATCAATCAAAATTAACCCAGCACTGATACAATAGAATTAGTGGTCAAGGACATTAAAAGAGTTATAACTGTGTTCCATCTATTCAAAAAGTTAAATGGAGACATGGAATATTTTTTAGAGTCAAAACTAAATTTACAGAGATGAAGCCATAATATATGAGATAAGAAAAAAACACTAAATGATACTAATAGCAGACACTACAGAAGAAAACTTCAGTGACCTTGAAGTATAGCAGTAGAAACTATCAAAAATAATACAGAAAGAAAAATGAACTACAATTTCTGAAATGAACAGAATATCAGTAAACTATGGAACAACTTTAAGCAGCCTAACATACATGTAATTGGAGTCCCTAAAGAAGAGAGATGGGGACAGAAAAAAATATTTAAAGTTATAATGGCCAAATTTTTTCCAAATTTGATGAAGTACAAGAGATCTCACACAGAAAAAAACATAAAGAACACCACACTGAGGTACATCATAATCAAATTGTTCAAAATCAGTGACAAAGAGGAAGTCTTAAAATCAGAAGAAAATTACCTACAGAGGAACAAAGATAGGGTGACACAGATTTCTTGTTGGAAACAATGCACATGAGAAGACAACGAATCAACATCTTTAAAGTACTGAAAGGAAAAAAAAAACTGTCAACCAGTATTCCATACCCAGCAAAAATATCTTTCAAAAAATGAAAACAGAATACTTTTTGTAGACATACAAAATCCAAAAGAATTCATCACCAGCAGACTTGCACTACTAAGAAATGTTAAAGGAAGTCCTTCAGACAGGATGAGAACAATACCAGATGGAAATAAGAATCCACACAAGGGACCGAAAAACACAGAAAATCGTAACTACATGGGTAAATACATGATTGATTTTCTTATTATCTAAATCTGTTCAAAAGATAATTGACTGATTAAATAAAAACAACAATGTCGTATGGGAAATAAAATGTGTGATCACAGATCGATGACCAAGAAAAAAGAAATAAACTATTGAAATGTTCTTATAATATACATGAAGTTGCATACTCTTACTTGAAGGTAGATTGTAATAATTTAATGATTTTTACTATAAAGCCTAAAGCAACCACTAAAATAATGAAAGACTTATAGATAATAAGCCAGCAAAGGAAATTAAATGGAATCATTAAAAAAAAAACTTCAATTAATCCAAAAGAAGCCAAAAAGTGGGAAAAATGGAATAAAGAAGACATGGGACAAGTAGAAAACAAATAGCAAAACGATATATTTAAATATAAACATGTTAATAGTGACATTAAATATAAATGGTCTAAATACCTATAAAGACTCCAGAAGGAACAGAGCTCTGCCAACACTTCAATTTTAGCCCCCTAAAACTCATTTTGGACTTTTGACCTCCAGAACTATAAGATAATAAATTTGTTTTGTTTCAAGCCACTAAAATCGTGATAATCTGTTACAGCAACAACAGGAAACTAATACAGATTTGGGCACCTAGAAGTGGGATGCTACTGTAACAAGTAACTAAAAATACGGAAGTGGCTCTGGCATTGAATAATGAGCAGAGGCTGAAAAATTTTTGAAGAGCATGAAAGAAAAAACCTAGTCTGCCACTAACAGACCATTAGTGGAAATATGGATATTAAAGACTCTGCTAGTGAGAACTCAAAATGAAGTAAACAGCATGGTAGAGAAAACCTATATCATCTTAGGGAATACTTTAAATCATTGTGAACAGACCATTAGTAGAAACATGGACATTAAAAATGATGCTTGTAAGGGCTAAAAAGGAAATGGAACCCAGAAGACACAGGATCCTTGTTACATAGTGGCAGAAAGCTTAGCTGAATCATGTCCTGGAGTAATACAGAAAGCAAAACTTGTAAAAGATGAACTTGGACATTTAGCTGAGACTTCCAAGCAAAGTGTTGAAGGTGCAGTCTGGTTTCTCCTTGCTGCTTAGAGTAAAAGATGAGAGGAAAAAGAGAGATGGAGGGATGAGCTGATGAGCAGGAAGAAACTAGGACCTCTCAGCTTATTTGGACTGCAAAAGACAATAAAATGAGAAGATTCACTGTCAGGAAATTCTGCTCTGGGGTGAAAACCACAGGTGTAGCTGAACAACCTTTTGCTAGTGCCTCTGAAGGATCAAAAGTTCAGAAGATTCAATCACACAGAGGGCTCTTTGAAGAGATCAGGTACGTGACTCATGCATCCCCTCGGCCATCTCAGCACAGGTCAAGAATAGAGATGGGGCTATCTAAGAAAGATCTGTAGGGGGCCTCTTGTCCCATGGACAGGAGACCCTAAAGGTTCCTAGAATGTTGTAACAGCAGAAGCACTGCCAACTTGTACTGAAGGAAACTGAAAGAGGATGAAATGAGAAAAAGCTGAAGGACTTCGGTAACTCTACAGGCAGGGAACAGGCTGATAAAACCACTCAACCACAAACACGTGCTACTCTGCCTGAAAAAGGAAGAGTAACTCAAAGGAATGAGTCATGGGCCCAGAAGGCAGAGCCAAGGACCACACAGGATTACTCCCAAGCCCCGAAACTCAACAGAGTTTGCCTTGCTGGATTTCAAAATTTCTTGGGATTGGTGGCCCCTTTCTTCTTCCCATTTCCTTTCTATTAGCAGGGCTATCTATAACAGGCATCCTACACTTGTCCCACCATTGTATTTGGGAAGCAGATTACCTGTTTCCTACTTTTCACAGATCCATAGATGGAGAGGAGTTTTGCCCCCAAATTTATGATACTCAGAGTCACAGTCATACCTGATTTAGATTATTTAGATAATCAGATTTGGAATTTTTCAGCTGACGAGATTGGATAAGATTTTGGACCTTGAGTTGATGCCACAATGGGCTGAGATTTTGGAGAATACTGGGATGAGGTGAATGTATATTGCATGTGGGACAGACATGAATCCTTGGGGACTAGAGGGTGGATGGTGTGGTAAGCAAAATAATGGCTCCCCAAAGATGTCCAGGTCCTAATTGCCAGAACATGTAACTATGTTACCTTACATTGCAAAAGGGATTTGAGCATATGATTAAATTACAGATCTTGAGGTGGACAGATTATGCTGGATTATCCAGTTAGGCCCAATATAATCACAAGCGTCCTTAAGGGAAAGTCCTCCTCGGTCAACCTCCCATAATGAAGTTACTCTTTCCACCAAAGAAGCTGAAAATCCCTCCCCATGGCTGGAGCCTGCTAGACATCCCAGAGGTAATTGCCAAAGCAAAGAACACACAAAGTAACAGAATTCTTGCCTAAGAAGCCCACATTTGTGGAATAAATAAGTGAATGAGTAGTGAGTAAAGTAGCACATAGGACAGAGGAAATTTTAATTCAGTTAAAAATGTGTATTTGTCACCTACTACGTGCCATGCATGGTACTTGGTTCAAGGGATGTAGGGATGTATCTAAATAGAGATGACTTCTGCCTTAATGAAGCATGACCTCTCAACAGTAACTGAGCAGACCTTGTATAAGGCAAAAAGAAAAGTAATTCCATCTGTATTCTCTTAACCACACCCAGCTTAGGAACTTCACCAATCCCTTAGTAAGAATAAATGGAAATTAGCATATCCATAGTCTTGTTATGTATCATCATATAATATCTGTAGATTTATTATATACCATTAACAAGACCTAAGTGATCTCTACAGTATATATATGTAAATCTCATCTCTTAATACTGGTCCAGCCATTCTAAAATAATCCTTTTGCCGTCTTGACAAAAGGCTGAGTTAAAAGAACCCTGCCAGAAGTTTTCACAGAGGAATGCCCAAACTGCCTGACTATCATATCTAATCAGGTCACTCCCCTGCAGCAACCTCTGCAAAGGCCCCCACTGCTCTGAGAGTGAAGTACGAAACCACTAAGCTGGCACCACAAGCGAGGATAAGAATTACAATCATTCACAAGTATACATGGCCTCCCACCTATCAGAACGGATACCGGCCATAAATCATCAGTGTATCTAAGCCCCTGGATATCAGCTAAATATCAGTTCTGCCTACGGGGTCCAGCGTAACCCAGCCCCTCCCTGCCTCTCCAGACACTTGCCACCCCTTGGCCACACTAGACACCTTGCTATCGGTTTCTGCCTTCAGACCTTCATACACACTGTTTTCCCCGCCCAGAGTGCTCTGAACTCCCACCCCTCCCTACACCAGGCTTGCTATTCATTTTTCAAGTCTCTGCCGACACATCCATTTTCAGGGTAACCTTTACCTAACCACTACTATCTCTCCACCCTGGTTAAATCAGATCTCCCTGTACTACTCGTTTGGGCAGCCTATACATCTCCTTCATAGTAAGGACAGCTATTATAATTCAATAATTCCCCATGCAATGACTGTTTCTTTCACTCTATCTTAGAACGGCCTGCACCCATCTTTACTTACTCTTGCTGGTAATCCTACTACTAGCATGTTGCCTGGGACACAGCACGAGTTCCATATTAACAGCTAGGACTTACTGGGGGTCTACTATAGGTATCAGACACTGTTTTAACCACTTCGTTGGAGTAGCTCCTCTAATCTTATAACAGCCCCATGAGGTAGGTACTAGTATTTTAGATGAGGACACAGGCACAGTAAGGCTAAGGGATTGCCCAAAGTCTCAAAGCCAGTAAGTGGTAGGGTTGGAATTTGATCTCAGACAGTTGGGCTTTTAAGAAGCATACTACAGTCCCTTGATAATTGAGAACCAAGTAAGCTGCACCCCTAAGAGAATACAGCCGTAAAACATCCTCTGTGCTCATGTACCCATTATATAGGAGAGATAAATATATGAATAAGAATAGGAGTAGGGGCGCCTGGGTGGCTCAGTCGTTAAGCGTCTGCCTTCGGCTCAGGTCATGATCCCGGGGTCCTGGGATCGAGCCCCACATCGGGCTCCCTGCTCCGGGAAGCCTGCTTCTCCCTCTCCCACTCCCCCTTGTGTTCCTGCTCTCGCTGTCTCTCTCTGTCAAATAAATAAATAAAATCTTAAAAAAAAAAAAAAAAGAATAGGTGTAGATATAGTACAGATACGGGTAAAGATATAGGTAACAGTTGAAGACATATCCTGTAAAAGTAATGTGGCTGGCCAATGGTTTCCAAGAGCTTTGCAATTTCACTCAACTTAAGACCCCCACCAAAATACCCAAGGAAACATTTCACTGCCAAACCAAAGAGTTCACACCCATGCCTCTAGTACCCCCAGCCCACCCTCAGAACACCCCTCGGTTATCTGTTATACTCTTGACATTTCTGAACATACCTTATGACAATAACACAAGAGAAATCACAGAGGTGATCCTCTGGCACACACACCACATGAACACTCCCCAGACAGATCCTCCTCCCCAAGTTCCGCCTCCATGGAAAGCAGGAGGTGCCTTTACCTTGAAATAAATATGCTTTGCTGGCATTGTGCAGTCCGGACACCTGAGTCACTCCAAGGGTGGTGTTCACGAGGTCGAGCTCGGTGATAATATCCATCTGCAGGTCAGGGTCCGTCCCAAAGCCCACCACTGAAAAGGAACAGAGAGCCGTCTTGGCTTCAAATATAGACTGCTAGCAGCAAAACAGAACAGAAATTATAGAGGCCTGGAGTGGCAGGCAATACAAGGGAGCCAGTGAAGAGCATGTGGAGATGCAACCTTCTGGAGTGGAAAGGGAGAACAACTCTGCTCCACAGCCCCCAAGACACTGGAGTTTCTTTGTCCCTTCCCCCACCCTCACTCCCCGTTCATTACGGATTGAGGATCCCTTATCCAAAACCCTCAGAGCCAAATAGATTCCACATTCAGAATGTATCATATGTTGGAAAGGTAATATGCCCTAAAAACTACATTTTAGGTAACACCCTAAGCAACGTCTGAATCAGTATCCCATAATCAAACACAGTATTTCTGGACCAAGAAGTGTGATGTTTTCTTCCAGCTGGCAAAACAAAGACCATACGTAGCCTCTTATCAGTTGAGGTCAAGTTTCGCCACCAAATGAGTCCAGCTCAGGGTAGCTTTTGCTGTCCCGTGAGTTATGAAGAAATTTCGGGCTTCCAAAGTTTTTCAGATCTGGGGACTGTGGCTACAGGATCGTGGCCCTGATCCACCCGCTTCCCAAACTGATGCAGCAGCAAAACCTGACAGCACCGTCACCAGTAAACACCCCCGCGGGGCGCTCCCTCCGCAGCAGGCACAGCCGTGATACCGTGATGCCCAGGAGGGCCGTGCGCCTGTTGGAGCAGGGTGGCGGAGGGACTGGCCCAGAAAGTGAAACAAGAGCCGTATGTTCCCTCCAAGGGGAATCCCTGAATGGAAAGTTAAATTCCCAGACAACTCTGTTGGAGAACCTTAGTGCAGAGAAACATGGCCAAGAGCCCCCTAACGCCTGATCTGAGAAAGGCAAAAGCTGAAGCCTTGTCTCTCACCCAGGGGGCGTTCTGTGCAATGACACACTCATGACTGCAAAGTGACTTCCAATGATAGGTATTAATAAGGCTAGAGATCACTGGAAGGGACTGTGGGCAAGCCATTCATAAAGGCAGCATCTATCTACGCTTCACATCTCAGGAGTGCGATTCTGATTGCACAGTCGGAAATGTTTTAATCAGCTACAGCTGTCAACTTCTGTCTGATGTTAAAGCAGTTGCCGAGGCAAGATCTGGAAACCCAATTTGTCCCAGAGAGACTGAGTGAATGGATGTTCATCAGGACATCGTGAGCTATTACAACCTCCTCTGTCCTCCCGCCTTCACCCCTCACCCCACAGATTTGGGGAAGGAAATCTGCCCTCTCCTTACTCTTTTCCTATGAGGAAAACAGGAGCTGCTATAGCAACAGAAGGTTGGGCTAGGCAGGCCCGCCAAGGCAGACAAAGGGTTAAACTGAAGGCACAGTGCCTAAACTGCATTCTCGGTTTCTCCTCGTCCTCTGAACTAAAGGTTCAATTTCCCCCTTCCAAATGCAGCCCGTTATAAGACCAGTTTACTCGAGGACAGCTCTTCCTTCTCTCCATTCTGCATCCATTCATCCATGCAGTACCTTTTCAACAGGTATTAGTGAGCGCTTACAATGTAACACACAGTGCTGGGGACTGGAGCTGTCCTCACAGAGCATGCAGTCCTGAGCTAACGAGTGAAGAGGAGGCAAAAAAAAAAATAGATAAGATCATCTGAGATGGCAATAAATGCCATGCAGAAAATAAAACAGAGTCATGGAATACAAAGCAACTTGGGTGGGGCTTTAGAAAGGACATTCAGGAAGGGCTCATTTGAGTGGAAACCTGAATGCCTGCAGGGCTGGCAGTGGCAAGATCTGGGGGGGGGGGGGGGGGAGACAGCTTTCCAGGGATAGAGAATAGCCCACTGCAAACCAGGAACAGACTTGGCACGTTCGGGCCACAGATCAAAGGCCAGTGTCGCTGGAGCAGAATGGGCAGGGAGAGAGTGGTCGAAAATGAGGCCAAAGAGTAGGGCCTGCTTTTTGAGCCACAGCAAGGAGATGGATATTATCCTAATTGCAATTAGGAAATCATTGGAGGGCTTAAGGTGTGTGTTGAAGAGGAGGAGGAGGAGATGCTCCTAGTTTACATCATGATCTCACCTAAGTTCCCATCCTACCTGCTCATCCCTCACACAGACTCCGTTCACAAAGACTGGTCGAATACCTACTCTGTGCAAAGAAGGACTGAACCACTGGGTGTCTATCAGCCCAAGTCATGGTGATGTTTTTCTCCAAGTGAGCTCAGATATCAGCAGTTCTGTGATCACCTTGAAAAGGCAGGAAAAGAACTAATATCTCAGTTTGATCTATAGTGTTGTACACCTATATGGCAAAAATTAAATCAAGAGGGATCTCAGAGGACCTCCAGGCTGGTCTTTCTCTGGCTAGGAATTCGGAAAGTGAGCTGGGGAATGTGCCCTTAGCTGGACACGAGAAGACAGAAGTGTCCCTGGAGCCCCAGTGCCTTGCACAGGGGCTGACAGCTGGTACACCCTGAATTTAGGACCTAAATAATTAACTGATGAGTGTACGCACCATCACTGCTTCGGGTACAATGACCTCTGAGCAATATGCGTATCTAGGGATACCACCAGACAACAGGATGGCATTCAGGCCAAGGAAACAATCTTTGAAAAAAACTGTGGTTGAGGGGCGCCTGGGTGGCTCAGTTGGTTGGGCGTCTGCCTTTGGCTCAGGTCATGATCTCAGGGTCCTGGGATCGAGCCCCGCATCTGGCTCCCTGCTCAGCGGGAAGCCTGCTTCCCCCTCTCCCTCTGCTGTTGCCCCTGCTTGTTCTCTCTCTCTCTGTCAAATAAATAAATAAAATCTTAAAAAAAAAAAAAAAAAAAACTGTAGTTGACTTGATTATTGGATTCAAATCTTTACCCCTCCCAGATCCACACCCTTTGCTGCGGGGCTTTCCAATTCCTTCCACTAGAGTGAAAGTAAACCTCTGCATCCTTTGACTTTGAGCCTCGCCATCTAACTTATTTGGATCATTGGGATGCTTGGGATGTTAGCAATATTACACATGCAGAGGCCTGAACGTGCTTGTGGGGTAGGGCTTGTTCTCTTGCACCTCTGCACCATGATGAAAAGAACATGGCCCCACGGCTCCCCTGGTCCAAGGAGACGGAGACACATGGAGCAGACAACCCACTTGAGTTTGGCACCATGCCCAGCCAAACCTGACCTAGATGAGCCAGGAACAGAACAACCTACAGACATGTGAAACAAAATAAATGTAGGTTTTTTGTTTGTTTTTTATTTTTTTTTTTAAAGATTTTATTTATTTATTTGACAGAGACAGACACAGTGAGAGAGGGAACACAAGCAGTGGGAGTGAGAGAGGGAGAAGCAGGCTTCCTGCGGAGCATGGAGCCCGATGTGAGGCTCAATCCCAGGACCCTGGGATCATGACCTGAGCTGAAGGCAGACGCTTAACGACTGAGCCACCCAGGCGCCCCAAAATAAATGTAGTTTTAAGCCACTGAGTTCTGGGTGGTTTGGTATGCGATATTATTGTGGCAGTAGTTGACCGAAGCAGGGACTAAAGACCCACTATAATCGTCATCCTTAAAATGCTCCCAGACTAGGAGCCCTGCAACTAGACAAGCCTAAAAGGCACCCAAACAGATTCTGTAGAACTAGCAGAACACCCCATTGGTGCCCTTGGATCCCTGTCCCCAAATGAGAATACAGCACACTCCATCCACAAAGTGTTGTGGAAACAACACTAAACCAAGAGCCAGTTTCAGTCCTGTCTCCTCCCCCTACTAACTCTTGGAAAAACAACTTCACTTCTCTGAGCCTCAGTTCCCTCATCTGTAAAATGAGGATGATCATACCTGCCTCCGGCCTCCTAAGGTTTTGGTGATAACTATGTGAACATGCCTAGCATATACGTGGTGCCCAGCTGGGCTTTGCAGCATCTGTCTTTCATAAGACAGCTCCCTGGTCCTCAACTCCACTGGAATTGTGCAAAACGTACAGATGTCCCCCTTCCTCCCAAGCCCTCCACGTGCCCAACTGACCTGGAAGGGCTTCTCGCTCTGGCTGCGCTTAGGGGAAATCTAAATATTAAGTCTACACTCATTCCTCCTCCTATAGCCCAAAAGTGAAGGGATCCCCTGGTTTTAAGATAACTGTATTGCTCTTGTTATGAAAACATCCCATAAAAACAGAACAAGAGAAATCAATTAAGCTTCCAGATACACTTTTCTCCCCTCCCTTTAATTGGTCTCCTTCAGGATGAAAATGCCTTGTGCCAATAGCAGGATGTGTAAAAGAGAGTACTTTACACACTGCCTCGGGAATCAGAAAATCTATTAATAAGATAGCATTTACATGGCCTCTCCTGAACCTTATGCAGTATGACAGCGTTGGTTCCATAAAAATAATTTTTTTTTTTTAATGTTTCTGCTTCTTGTCCAAGCCTGGAGCTCCTGCCCTTTCCAAGGAAACTCTATTCAAGTGCTCTACTTTGGCCACTGCTGCTCTACAAATGGCTGAGGCTGGGAACTGGAATTAAGCAGGATAAAAGGCATCTGGGGAAGAAACATTTTTTTAAAACCTGGAAGGCAGCATGTCACCGTGGGAGAAGCACTTGGGGCCTGGCTCTGGGATTCACAACCTCCACCCTAATCTACACCTGCTATTGTTGGCCACTCCACAGTCCTGCCCAGGGAGTGCTCAGGCCCAAAGACCATTCAGTACACCTTCAGGGTCCTGGGCCTAAGCTCCCAAGCAAATCCTCCTGGGCCTGGCTCACTCCAAATCTAATCCGGGCTCACTGTCCGCGATGGCCCCTGTTTTCTCCTGTTCAACACAGAGAAATAGGATGCTGAAGAGATGCTCCAAGACCTCAGTTAACAGCAGGATTTCACAACCAGTTGATCGGATTCGGACCCCTGGACTCCTGCAAAGATCCCCAAAAGCAATATCCTTGAAGAATATGTTCTAGGCCTGTTCCAAGTCAGCCAAATATTGCACGTAATCACTGCAGTCTGGGGGCTCTGTTCACAGCTCTATTATTTCAGAGTTAATGAAGAGCCAGGTAAGTGCTTCAAAAAGGAAAAGCTCTCCTTTCCAGCAGGTGGCAGCAAAAGGCAGCAAAAGGGGCCCCAGGGGCTCCCCGCAGCCCCCACCTCCCAGGCCCCAACCACCACCACCATCCTGGCCAGGTGACCAAAACAAACAGGAAAGGGAATTTTGTATTCATCACACAGCCAAGCCATTGGAGAAAACTCGTGGACTTAATACGTTATTACCACTGATAATGTAGCCTTCTAAATTGTCATTATTTAAGTATGTACCTGGAAATCCCAGAGTGATCTTTCACCCAGAAATAACAAGAACTGGAGAACAGCACCTCCTATCTTGCCTCCATTTTACTCTCTTAAAACAAGTTCCCTGAACAATGAGCAATTTAAGCAGCTTCCTGTGACACCTATCATTAGATCTTTTCATATGTAACTGCTACTGCACTGCAGGGTTCCTTTAATTAAATGTGCCTGATATCATCTATTCATTTCCATTAAAAGGCGATATCTGAGCAGCTCACTAAGTGAACCCCATGTTTATTTCATCCTGGACTGTTAACAGCCCAGACAACAATTATCCCTCTTGACAAATAAACTTTCCAAGCGGCTGTTTGGATCCTGATAAACTAATCACGACCCAGCCTCTGCTATCAAAGAGAGTGGAGGTTTAATGCAGGAATGGTGGTTCCTGGGCAAATCAAAGAGGCTGCCCCCCCCCCCCCCCCGCCGCCGCCGCCCCAGAAAACTGCTGATCAATACCCCTTCAAGAGACAAGACATTGTAAGTGAAGGACTTGAGATATAATTCCAAAACCACCCCCCATACTGATTCTTATGATAATTTTTGTAAAAGAAATATGTGGCCTCTGGTGTTCAAGAAGTGCCAAGGGGCACAGAAAACCCAAGCTCCCTAGCAACTGCCACAACCAATAGGGCAGATCCTCCCATGCTCCCCCGCCTGTGCAGAGGCTCTGCCCTCTGCCTGGGATGCCTTCCCCACTCTGCCCACCTGGAAAACTCCCTGTAAAGCCTTCAAACACAACCCTTAATGTCACCTCCTGATTAAAGCCTTCCTTGAGCATCAACCACCCAAAATTCATTCCTACCATTTCTCCTCTGTATTGCTTTCATTGAAACATCTTATATTCCCTCCTCTCCTACTACCCCCGCCCCCACTCCCTCCCATCAAGCTGTAGGGAAAAAAAAAAAAAAAAAAATGTTCTCCAGTTTCTACCTAGATTATCAGCTAAGCTTTAAGTTCCTGGAAGTCAAGGACCAAGTCGTTTTCTCTCTGCATAAGCAATCCTGGCACCCAGCAAGGCGCTCAACTGTTCCTTGAATGAGTGAATAAATACATGAATGAATCTCTCCTACAACAGAATTTTTACAAGATTGAAAGGGGGTTGGTGTGGGGAAGGGAAAAAGACTGTGTTCTTCAAGGTCTCCACTAGCAGTGCACCCCGGAGGCACAGTCCATTCCGGATGGGGGCACTTTTTGCCGACTTTTCAAAGAACTAATGAGAACAAAGGATTTAGGCATACCGGTAACGATCTGCACTTGAGGATGTGAAATGACCAAGAAGCTGCCCCCTCCCCCATCTAGTTTCTCTCTCCTCCGTCCCTCCATTAAGATGCCCACCAGCACCAGATTCTCCGGGCACGGGACTGGTAGCCCAGTCTCTGCACTAGCCTCGCCCGTCCTGATTTTCTGAGGGCGCATTTCTTCAAGTGTGCTCTTGGTTTTAAAAGCCTAGCCCATCCCGATGTGCCCATACCCAAGAAGCAACTATTCTAGACTGGACTGAGCCTTGGTGTCCCTGCAGCCACGGGAAGCTCAGATGAAGACAGGAAAGGAAGGAGGATTCCTTTTGTCCCTGGAGAAGTCCAAACCCGTTGCTCTTCCATTAAGCAACGGGAAAGCTGCTACCCTCTCAGACCTGGGTAAATGGAAAAGACCAGCAGGAAACTCTAGACGCCCAACTTTGTATCCTCAGGCGGGCTAAGTGCCAAAGAGGGGCGCCTGGGGCGCAGGCGGAGGGAACTTTCAGGCTAACCAAGGCACGGCACCCTCCCCAGCCCTTTCCCCATAAACTTGCTGCCTGGCCTGGGATGGAGGCTATGCCTCTAGAAAGGGAAATGCGAGTGGTAAAAGAAGAAAAGATAAAGGGAGGGGTGACTGACTACACGCCGGTTCTGGGGTGCAAGGTCGGCAGCGCGTGCTAAGGCTGGCTAGCACAAGAATAAAAATTCGCCACGCTCCCACCCCCACCCCCAGCATGGGAGAGCTGTATTTTTGTCCATACTGTGCCTACTCCACCCCACCCCACCCCACCTTCCCACCTCTACTATGAGACCCGTGGAGAAGACGACTGAGAAAGGGTCTCCAAACCCCATGAGATATGGGGGCTGCGGGCGAGTGGGAGCGGGTGGAAGGAGGTGCTCTTAGAGTCCTCACAACTGCGTCTCTGAAGGCAGAACGAAGGGGGGACTTCAGAAATTACGCCAATTATCCTCGTCCTCCCTCCACAATCCCCAACCTGCAATTATAGCAAGGGAAAACTGGTTGGGAGCTTGAGAAAATCTCCCTGGATTGTCTCCACGGTTCCAATTCCCCCGAATTATTGTTCGTCCAGCCCTTGGAGACTGGGTGGAGGGGGAGAGAATGCTCCTGGAGTTCCCCTGGGGAGAGTCAGGAGGGGACCAGGCGAGACCACGGAATCCCGCGGTTCGCCCGCAGCCCCCACCCGGTGCCGTGCCCTCCCCGGCCGCAGCCGCGCCTGCCCGCCGGCCGGAAGCGCTCTCTCTGCGGGTGCGACTCCCGCGGCTGCCACTTCCCGGCCCGACCCCGCGCAGGAAGAGCGGTTTCCACCGCACCTTTCAAGTTCGGGGCTGTGGGGCTCACGGGCCGAACCTGCTGTGATTTCGACCCGGAAGCTGGTTAGTAGGAGCAGAAGGGTGCGCCGGCTCGGCCGCGCCCCTTACTCCGGCGTCCTCGAGGCCGCGTCTCCAAGGAAGGGGGCACTCATGGGGGCATCTTCCAGCCCGTGAGTCCCACTTCTCACCCTTTCACCTGGAGCAGGGCAGAGAGATCCGAGGGACCCATCCACGCCGCGCCGCCCTTCCCGGACCAGCGCGGAGCTCGTCTCCAGGTCTCCCGACGCCTGTGCGGGCACTGGGCACAGCGGCGCGGCTCCCCCCTTCCCCGGGATACCTACGACCGCCCCAGCCGTGCTTACCTGTCCTGGCGGTGCACACACAGAAGCACACAACTAAAATCACATCCCTCGGCATCGCTCCCGAGGGTCCCCGCCAAACGGGGCGCGCGGAAACCAGGAAGAAACAAATGTGCCTGGATCCCGAGGCGCGCCGGGCACCGAGCCGCCAAACTTGCTAGCGGGCGGCAGGGGAGGAGGCTCGGTAGCGCGGGAGGAGGCTCGGCAGCAACGGGTGCTGCGCTCGGGGATCGCGCCCGGCAAGGCGGCCCCGGCCGCCCCGCCCCCAGCCCGCCCCCCACCGCGGGCGGCGGCGGCGCGGGGCTCGGGCCCCGGCCCCCAGCTGCGGCTGCGCCCGCCTCGGAGCTGGGGCGGGAGCGCGGGGCTCGGCCGCTCCTGCAGGTTGCGCTGGGCGCCGGGATCGGGTTCTCCTGCTTCGTCCGCCGAGCTGCGAGGACCCGGGCGGCAGGCGCGGAAGCCGCTACTACTAGGAGCACCGGACCTGGAGTCCTGGGACGCGCGGCCGAAAGGGAGACGCCGAAGACGCCAGGCGCCTCCTCGGCTTCACGCGCTCCAGCCCAGCCGAGCTGGCCTCGCCACTGTCGCCGGCTCTGCTTCGCCGCCGCGGTGGGGGCTGCCGAAGTTGCCACAGTTCATCCCGGCCGAGACGAAGAACCGCCGAGCCCTCGCGGGTGGGCTTTTTCCCCCCCGCGGGAACCCTGACCCTAGCGGCGCGACGGAGCGCGCCCAGCCCCTCCCCGGAAAACAATTACTCGGGATTTGCTCAGGCAACTGCGCGGGGAGGGGCGGTGCACTGAGGGGGATGGCGGCTGAGTCCGCGCTCACCACCTGTACCTCTGTCTCCTCTCTCGGGTGGACCCCTCTCTGGGTACACGCTTTGGGAGTGCGGGGGGAGGCCGCCGACGCAGGGGCACCGAAGAAGGGTCCCCGAGCTGGAGTGAGCTACAGTGGGGGCTTGGGGGGAGTCTATCTGCAAAACTTCCGGTTCCGCAGGGCAATTCCTGCCACATAGGGGCAATTCCTAACCATTTTTTTTTCTCGGTGACTTGATGGTTCTGTTAAAAGCCCTACTCTCCTTTCATAGTTACGTTTTGGCCTCTCCCGCAGTTCCTCTGGGACCCTCCTCCCACCCCAACACTATTCCCCGGGGAGAAAAGTTAGACTTTGTTGTGGGCAAGAAGGGGAGTCCTCTTCCTACTCTGTGACCCCCTTCCGGACCCCGGGCCTTCCCTATAAAGATGTCCCAGGTTTTGTCGCACTTCCATCCAGGAATGTTATTTATAACCAGGATGCAGAGTCGTGAGATCAGAGATGACAGAACCTCTGATTTATACCAAATGAGCCCCCATGGGATTTAAAGCTCCTCCACTAGCCCACACTGGGCTCCTCTCTCTGAGCCCACCCCACCCCTTTAACATTTGCAATCCCAGGGGAGGACAGGGAAACTTCTTTCAACAGCCCTCCCTCATCACCGGGAAAACCAGTTCCAACGTTTCAGAATTCTGTTCACTGATAAGGATCTGCCCTTCTCACTTCTTGCACCCCCTCTCACTCCCCATATTTCTAACCCCTACATAACCAGGACCCCAGGAGACCCCATTGAAGGTCACCAGATTAGCAGCACTGCTTATTAAGAGAGAAGCTACCGCATGCTCTTCTGATCTCGCCCTATTTTTCTGGATATTTCTGTATGCAAGCCACTGTCCCACTTGGCCCTTCACATTGTGGTCCCTTGGCAGATGAAAAAGAACGTGAATGAGCAGGTAAATTGGAGCTCCTGATGGCTGAGGAGGAAGGAGGGAAGTCAACAAAGAAGTGTATTGTGTACTTTAGAAGTTGAGCTGAAAGATTAAGAGGTAAACTGATGTCAAAGCTAAACTGATTCTCCAACTCTTCTGGGATTCAGCTCAAGCCCAGAGGGGATCTGTCTGCCTTGACTCTGTGCTTCGTTACAGAGTCGGGACGTTTTCCTTTGACCTGGAGCATGTTACATTTAAAGCCAGCCTTAAAATCACCCATCTTGCAGAAAATAGGATTCCTCAAGTGTAGCTGGGCTTTGTGAATGAGAATACCCACAAACCATGTTGTGTTGTGAGAGCCACGGCCCCTCCCTCCTCGGCAGTTTTTAAATACACCTTAACAGGAGCAGCCTTTAGTGGTTTTGAACTATTGTTTCAAAGGTCCTTTTATTGACGTCAGAAATCCTAGAACCCCTGGAAGTCACAGTGACCGCAGCAAAGGGAAGAGGTGGTCTGGGTAAGACCTTTAGAACTCTCTTGAAGTCTCTGTAATTAGTTGGTCCTGTGGGACGAGCTTTTAGCGTGTTCCATTAAAAAATAAAGCAAGACATATGTTCTGTCAAAGCTTTGCACCATCACATCCATTAACAGTAACAAGAGTTAATCTCAACAAGGTCATAAATCTTCCTACGTAACTAAGTACGTCAATCTCCTCCTCTAAGTGCATTTCTTGAGTGGGGATTCTGAGTGTGTAGACCTGTTTGGCTAAGGTGACTCACAGAATACGCCCAGCAAATTTCTGTAGTGGCAATGAAGGGACCACGTGGCTGTGCAGGTGCTTGAGGTTGGGATATTGCAATGGGACCTGTGCTCAGTGGAGGAAGCAATGAGACTGGGTTTACCCAATGTCATATCCCGAGTATACCCTGCCCTTCTGAATAGCTTCCTTCCTGACTTCTCCAGGAGCCAGGAGCTTCCTTTGATTATCCCTCTGCCTCTCCTTCCTGACCCTTAAATGTCAGCCCTCTTCTCTTCCTCTTGGAAGAAGAATACACTCACTCTTCCGTGTTCTCATTGAGCCTCATGGCTTTCAATACTATCCGCAGTCTCTCCTTTGAACCCCAGGTTTATCCACCCACAGGTATCTTACCTGTAATATGACCACATCATCAAAATCAAAAACATTTGTGCTTCAGAGGACACTATAGGAAGTGAAAAGACAACTCACAGAACAGGGGAAAAATTGCAAGTTATATATCTGATTGAGACTTGTATCTATTAAGAAACTATTACAAGTAGACAATGCAATTTGAAATTGAGCAAAGGATCTGGATAGACATTCCTCCAAAGAAGATATACAAAAAGCCAATAAACACATGAAAAGATGCTCAACATCATTAGCCATCTGGGAAGTGCAGATCAAAACTAGAGTGAGGTATCACTTCACAACCACTAGGATAGCTAAAATCAAAGAGACAGATAATAAATGTTGACAAGGAAGTGGAGAAATTAGAACCCTCATATACTGCTGGTGGGAATGTAAAATGGTTCTTCAAACTGTTAAACATAAAGTTACCATATGATCCAGCAATTGTATTGCTAGGTACACACAAGAGAAATGAAAACATATGTCCACACACTAAGTTGGACGGGAGTGTTCTTAGCAGCATTATTGATAATAGCCAAAAGGTCGAAATAGCCCAATGTCCATCAACTGATGAATGGATAAAATGTGAAATATTTATAGTGTGGAATATTATTCATCAATAAAGAGAAATGAAGTAATCGTGCACACCATAACATAGATGAGTCTTGAAAACCTACTAAGTGGAAGAAGCCAGTAACAGGGGACCACATATCTTATTCCATCTATAGGAAATGTCCAGAATCAGCAAATCTACAGGGACAGAAAGTAGCGTAGTACTTTCCTAAGGCTGAGGGGAAGGGGAAGGAAGGATCAGCAGGTGACAGCTAAAGAGCACAAGGTTTGTTTTGGGGGTAATGAAAATGTTCTAAAGTTGATTGTGGTGGTGGATGAAGAACTCACAGATTAATATACTAAAAGCCATTGAATTGTATACTTTAAATAGGTTCGCTGTGTGGTATGTAAGTTGTATCTCAATAAAGCTGTTTTTTAAAAAAACTTTGTTATGGGAAAAAAATTATAATATGGCCAAATAAGGACTTTTGATTTTTCCCTCCTCCCAAACTTGCTTCCTGCTGCCTTCTAATGAGATATGACCAGTCTTCACCGGGTGCTCCAACCAAATAACCTGGGGTCATCCTTGACTTGCTTTCCCAATACCCCCACATTAAGCCAGCAAGCCCTGTCAGTATACCTTAAAGAAAAACCCCAAATCAACCACCTCTTGCCACCCCTCACTACTCCCACCTTGCTCTAGTCCATCACTGTCCCTTTCCTGGTCCACTGCCATCAATTCTCCATTATTCCCTCTGCCTCCTCTCTTGCCTCTTAGAATTCACTCGCCCACCCCCCACCCAGCAAAGTCTGCTTTTTAAACCATGTGTTCAATCCCATTCTCTTGCAAAAAATACCCCTGATCTTTCCCACCATATTTTGAAAACATCCCAACATCTTACCAGACCTCTGCCCACGTTCCCAGCTGTCTCTCTCCCCACCCCCCACCCCTTGCTACCTCCAGATCAGCGTTCTTGCTATTCCTCAAACATTCCAAGTTCATACCCTCCTCATGGACTGCTCCCACTCCCTGGAACATTGTTTCCATAAATCTCTGTGTGCTTCTCTTTTTACATCACTCAAATCTCCACTCAAATGTCAGCTCTTTGGGAGCCTCTACCTAAAGAAGGGGTCTTCTTCTCACTTCCCAGGGGTCTCTCTCTCTGCCTCCTTACCTAGCTTTATTTTTATAGTGCTTATTCTTATCTGAAATAACGATGTAGTCGTTGACTTATTTATTCTGTCCCCCAGTGCAATGCAGTCCCACAAGAGTAGGGTTTTTGCCTTTCTTTTTCACCAATATATCTCCCCGCCTAGAACAGTACCTAGCACATTTTAGCAGCTGGATAAATGTTCATTGAATGACTCAGTGGATGCTCTCCCAGGAAGCAGCATGGAGAATGGACATTTCTCACTGGCTATCACCAAGGCAACAGAATGCCTTATCCCCCTGGGGGGACTCCATTGCTGACTCTTTCTGGGGCAGCAGATTCCACAGAGGGCAAAGCAAGAAGGACTCTTGTAGTATCCAAAGTGGATCCACTAGCCAGAGGCAGATCCCAGGCAGAGAAACTTTGCATCTCATTTACTGCCCCCAGTCCCCCCCCCCCAACTGCTTTCCTTTGTCCAAACAGCCTTTCAACGACCTTCACATTTATGGACACATAACAAGCTTCCTTATAAAACTGGAGAAAATCAGAGGATAGTGCTGTTACAAATTGGATTGTGTCCCCCCCAAAGGGTATTTCAGAACCCTCAACCCCGGTACCTCTGCATGTGACTTTGTGTAGAAACTGTGTGTTTGCAGATGTCATTGAGTCAAGATGAGGTCATGACGGCACCTGGGTGGCTCAGTCGTTAAGCGTCTGCCTTCGGCTCAGGTCATGATCCCAGGGTCCTGGGATCGAGCCTCACATCGGGCTCCTTCCTCAGCAGGGAAGCCTGCTTCTCCCTCTCCCACTCCCCCTGCTTGTGTTCCCTCTCTCGCTGTCTCTCTCTCTGTCAAAAAATAAATAAAAATCTAGGGCCCCTGGGTAGCTCAGTCGTTAAGCGTCTGCCTTCAGCTCAGGTCATGATCCCAGGGTCCTGGGATCGAGCCCCACATCGGGCTCCCTGCTCCGCGGGAGGCCTGCTTCTCCCTCTCACACTCCTTCTGCTTGTGTTCCCTCTCTCGCTGCCTCTCTCTCTGTCAAATAAATAAATAAAATCTTTAAAAAAACAAAAACAAAAAATAAATAAAAATCTTAAAAAAAAATGTACACAAATACAAATATTAAAAAAAAAAAGATGAGGTCATGAGTGTGGGCCTTAATTCAATATGGCCTTCTAAGAAGAGGAAATGCCATGGGAAGACAGAGACAGGGAGAACACCATGGGACAAAGGAGGCAAATGGTGAAGTGTTGCAGCCACCAGGAGCCGGAGGACACAAGGGAAGATGCTCCCCTAGAGGCTTCGGAGGGAGGATGGCCCTGCCAACACCCTGATTTCAGATTTCTAACCTCCAGAACTATGAGAGTCTAAGTTTCTGCTGTGTTAAGCCTTCCAGTTTGTATTGCTATGATATGGCTGCCCTAGAAATTAATACAAGTGCCAATTTGGTAGCAGAGCCTGGGAAAATGCAAAAACCCAAGTCTCCTTCACAAGCCTGGTGGCCCCAGCACTCCCTGAAACCATGCACCCCTAACCTTCGTGGGTATTCTCATTCCCTGGAGCACGCATGCAATCATAAAGAGTATGTGCATGAGTATATTCATGCGCATACTTCTGTCTCTATATGAATATATGAGTTCTACATGAAAAATGTCTACTTCCAATTATTACCTTCAAACTTAAATGACATCCAAATTAGAGGGACTTATATTTTGCTAAGTTAACGGCTGTCCTTCTGTCTTGCAGCTTCAAACACTTTTTGGACCAAAGCTAGGTATCAACCTGCAGGGAGACGGATAGATGAACCTTGAGAGAGACATATAGATAAAGGCATCTCATAATTCTCCAGATGAAACATTCCTGATCTCTAACATCAATAATCTTGGATGAGTTTCAAGGTTCCGATGACAAGAACCAAGGTGTGCCCATACCCAGGTTTTGTTAACTGTTGTGTAAGAAGCACATGTTGTCCATTCCTATAGACCAGGGAAAAGCAGATACAGTACCCTCCAAAAGGATAGTGTTCCCCCAGAAGCAGGCCTTGCCCCAACCCCAACTGGAATAATAATGGCTCCATTTATTACATGTAACTCTGGCTGGGTTACTGTTCTAAGAGAAGCACTTTCCATGGATTTAGTCCTCAAGACAACCCAATTAGGTAAGTGGGATTAGTATACCTATTTTACAGATAGGGAAACCGAGCCATTTGCTAAATGAGCAGCTGGGCCAAGCTTCAAACCCAAGCAGTATGACTCCAGAATTAGTGCGATGAACTGCTAAGCTTCAGAACTGTCTACTGCTTCTTCTGGGATGAAGCCTGTGGAGTCAGTCTCCTGGTTGAGGTCTTGTGGGAGATGAGTAAATAGCAACTCTGTTCCCTGCGTAAGTTTTGACTAGTTGATAAATAAAAGAGTTAGCAGGAGGCCAAACATGACTTTTATGTATATAGACACAATGCTGGAAGAGACTAGCCTAATGTGGAAGCCCAAATGGACTGGCCACCCGCCCTCCCCAAGGCTGGACCTTGGCGCAGCCCTCAGCTCCCATTGGTGTGGATGAAGCAAGAGTGTGAAAGAGAACTCATTGAGAAATGAGGTCTGATGGCTCTCCCCCTCCTCTGTAAGGAATGGGAAGGGAGTGGAATAAAAGGCCAAAAGAGTTTAAGGAAAATTTCTCACCATGGAAACCAAAAGTGTGGGGAAGAGATGACTGACTCCCCCTCATCAACTTTCAAACTTTCTTCTACCAGGCAGTGTCACTGGGCTGCCCCCAAAGCCTGTACCCAGGCTCCTTCTCTAGGCCTGAAAACGATACTTTATTTCTAGAAGTCCTATGTGCTCAACACTGTCACCATCACTCTGCAGGAAAGTTAGGAGGAAGGCATCCTTTTATGCCTGCTCACACAGAGTGAGGAGAGATGGAGAAGTCCTCACTGAATTATAGCTTCCATGAGCGGGCCTATGACACAAAGCAATGAATATCCACTGAAGGAATTTCGGGCCACAGGATGGCATAGTGAGAGTTTAGAACCAGGAGAGCCTGCTCTATTTACATTAGGCAACAATCTATCCCAGCAGTTCATGAGACCGGCTCTGCCAGCTACATAAAATGGAAATTGTCCTTTCTGATGCTTTTTAGATGACTTTCCAGAGTCGCAGGACACAAAGATTCTCTTTGCCAACAAAGTAACATTAAACTTTCCCACATTTCCCAGTGGTTCCCTGGGTCTCCTTCTAGTCCTCCTAGTTTATTTTATGACCTGTATCACTGAGGATTCCATCTGGCTTTGTATAATGGAAAAACTCCCAAACAATAACTTCAATAAGAGATATTTGATACTCTCTCGGGTAAAAGAATTCTAGAGCTGGGCAGTCACGTTTCATCTGGTGGTTCTATGAATACTCAGGGAACCAGGCTCCTTCCAGATCTCTGGTCTATCATCCCTATGATCCAGTATAGCTGCTGATACTCCAGCCATTATATCCACATTCCAGATAGCAAACATGGAATAGAATAAAGAGAAGGAGAAGAGCATACCTTAGAGTCCCGTGTATCACTTCTGCTTATGTTCGGGCAGAACTTAGTCATATGGCCATTCTCTATGTATCTGTTAGCTCTTGCCACATAACAGCCAACCATAAAGTTTCAGTGGCATACAACACTAAGCATTTATTCTCCCATATCTGCAGGCTGGCTAGGAGTCAGTTCATCTGGGCTGGTCTCAGCCGGGCACTTCTGCTTCGGGCCACAGTGGCTGAGCTGATTGATTTCTCATAGCAGGTCTGTGTGTCAGTTGAGTGGCTCTCTCCCACATGCCTTTCATCTGCCTGGACCATGCCAGGACATGTTTTTCTCATGGCACAAGGAGTCACAAATGAGCAAGTGGCAATAGGCCAGGTCTCCTAAGGTCTAGATCAAAACGGGCACACTGTCACTTCTGCTCACATGCTATTAAAGGCAAGGGGCAAGAAATACAATCTGCTCATGATGAGGACATACCCCAGATGTGAATCAGGGTTGGGTAAAGAAGTAAAGCCAGTAGCCAATCTACCATACCTGGTTGCCAGGGGACTGGGAAATGTCACATTTGGCTGGGTGACAACAAGCCTAGTTGAAGTTGAAGATGTAGCTAAAGAATAGAAGAATAGAAATCCAGAGAAATTCAGTCTCCACCACTCTCTCTCACATTGTACCCACTTTGCAAAATACCAGTACTGGCTTCGTCCTACCCCCACCTCAAGACACAGGGTATGTAGGACTGTGAAGCACTTCCAAGAAGGCAAGAAAGGGGAAGGAGTGCACATCAAGACTATCATGGGCTAGTGCTTAGCAGGACTCTCCACTTTTGAGCAGGTGGGGCCAAGTGATTTTTTTTATTATGATCTGTGTCAAAGCTCTCAGCCGAGAAAGATCAAATTCATGCTACCTCAAAAGCTAGGGCCCAAAGCTCTCTCTGTGCATCTGTCCCCCAACACCCACATGGGATGGACATGGTGGGCATATTGTGCCAATGAGCATCCCTCATAAATAACCACAGAATCCCTCAGTCTCCACTGAATGAGAAGAGAAGTCATGAGGAAACAAGTAGTGGGAAAAAACTATCCAGCCTGTCCTGATAGCCCTGAGCCACACCTGCCCCAGCACCTGCCCTGGACTCTGAGATGGCACCAAGATCCAGAAACTAACATGGCAGCACTCAGCAGGGCAAGAGTCTCCAGGACCATTCTCCAGCCCCACTGCCATGTCTGTTCCTATTGGTTCATCTCATCTCCATGCTGATTGCTCTAACTTTTAAATGTAACCCCTGGTGGCCCCAGTCACATGAGTCAGGAAGGAGATGACCTGCTAAAGCCCCCCTATATTTCTAGATTTATGACCTGGTGGGTGTCTTGGAGTTCACCTCAGACATTTTGAAAGGGCTGCTTTCTTGCATAATCAAACCAGTGCTCTTGCCTCAAGTTCCTCCCCACTCTCATCCATCCATGACACAGAGGCCAGGTCAATATTCCAAATGCACAAATCTGACTCTAATAGTAAATACCCGACATTCATCGGCAGTGTTACATTTTCACATACAAACTTCAGTTGAGTAGTCACAGCACCTATGTGAGATGGGTATAAATGTTCCCGTTTTACAAGTGAGAAAACAGAGACTGTGTAAACAAGGAAAGGAGCTGACCCTCAACCCCAAGACAATGCTTTGTCCCCAGCATCATAGCTGCCTCTGCCAGGAAATCTCTCTCCACTACTCAATAACCTTCCATGGCTCCCAGTGGCCTGTCAGACAGCATCTGGACTCTTTATGTTGGCATTGAAGGAATTTGACTGTCAAGTCCTAAACTACATTTTCAGCCTCAGTTCTCACTTCCCACAAGCATATACTATACCTTCCAGTTTCATCCATCACTCTTTCTTGAAATGGTCTCTCTTACGCTCATGCCATCACTTACTTGCTTTCATCTACCTGGAAAGCTCATCTTAATCCCCTCCTCATGGTCAACATCCTCCCCAGATCCCTATCTCATGAAATCCTGCCTAATCCTCTCAGCCAGAAGAAATCTCTTCCTCTGTACCTCCTTGATATATTCTTATCTTAAATCCTTTTGTGCCCATGGTACTTTCCACTGCATATTACGGCAATGTATGTACCCATCGTAAAGCCCCACTCAGTCTGAGTAACCTGGAGGAAAGGATCTAGCCTTACTCATGGTTTTTTTGCACATTGTACACTGAGCTCTGTTCCTTGTATAGAGCCAATACTCAATATTTGCTCATTCAGTTAAAAAATGCATTTATTGAGCATCCACTGTGTGTCACAAACTCTTAGGTACTGGAAATATAAATAATGAAGACTGCGTAGAGTGTAAAAGTAAATAAATGATTGACTGGATCAATGAATCGTGAAAATGTGAGTCTGTTTCAATGTGGATCCACACTATATTCTAGTCATTATTTTCTCCTAATCCTACAAGCGTCTGGAGAAGTTTGCTAGAAAAGGGAAGGGGACTAAGTTAAATGACTTAGAATAGCACGATTCTCATAAAATTACAGATTACACTAAAACTCAAGAAAGGAGTGTCCCCAACTGCACATAGTTTCTGTTTTACATAGTTGAATGTGTAAATCAGAGAAGTAAATCCAATCTTTGTAAAGTTGAGGTATTTTAGAAGGCACTGGAGGAGTTTCATGTTATAAAGGGTCCCCATGGTGAGTTTTCTAGACAGTGACTACTCCTCCCACATGGATCTCTTTGCAAATCCACTTCCTGCAAAACAGACTGTTGTACAAGAACCTGTGTATCAGAGATACTGCAGTGAATGGCCTTGGACTTCCACACAACTGTGAGATTCTGAATCTCTGGTTCCGGGAGAGACATCTAGAGAGGAGGAAGGAAACATGAGCAAAAGCAGAGGACTATTGGGGCGCCTGGGTGGCTCAGTCTGTTAAGCGGCTGCCTTCAGCTCAGGTAATGATCCCAGGGTCCTGGGATCCAGCCCCACATCAGTCTCCTTGCTCAGTAGGGAGCCTGCTTCTCCCTCTGCCTGCCACTCCCCCTGCTTGTGCTCTCTCTCTCTGTCAAATAAATAAAATCTTAAAAAAAAAAAAAAGCAGAGGACTATCAAAGGAATAAGCTCGGTAGGAAAATAGCTGTGAAGTACAGGGGACAAGTAGCTGCCAAACAAATGAAGAGAACAGATTGGACAGAGGAAGAATGGAAAGTTGTAGCTCCTCCCAGACAGAGCCCTGTACCCCTCTTTAACAGCCCAGAGAAGACTGGTTCTGCCATGGATGCATGAGCTCTGTGCTTCCCACATTTTGTTATTGTTCCCATTTAGGGAAAGACCATTTTTTAAAATGTTTTAAAGATTTATTTAGTATTCTAGAGAGAGAGAGAGCACTTGAGTGCACACGGGGGAGGGGGGCAGAGGGAGAGGAAGAGGGGAGACTCTCAAGCAGACTCCCCATCGAGTACAGAGCCTGACACAGAGCTCGATCCCACAACCCTGAGATCATGACCCGAGCAGAAATCAAGAGTTGAATGCTCAACCAACTGAGCCACCCAAGCACCACTGTTTATTTATTTCAAGCTTTTATTTAAATTCTACTTAGTCAGCATGTATGATAAAATTGGTTTCAGGTATAGAATTTAGTGATTCATCACTTACATATAACACCCACTGCTCATCACAACAAGTGTAGGGAAAGACTATTCACAAGGGCGTATAAAAACACAACAGAGCATTTCCAAGTAAAATTCTATGGTTTCTGGGATCTTTTGAAATGGTCCAAAGAAATACTGCAAGATTCCAGTTCAGAGTGGAGACAGGGACAAGTGAAATAAACCTGAATATGAGTTGATAATCATTGAAACTGAGTGACGTGGACATGGGAGTTCATTATTCCATACTCCCCACTTTTATATATGCTTGAGAATTTTCAAAATAAAAAGTCAAAAGAAAACACAATTGAGCCATGGGATTTCAGGAAGGAAATCAAGGATGATCAGCCAGCACCAAACTCTGATCCCACCAATTACTCTTCTTCATCTTTCATAGTAAGGTCTTAACACTGAGTTTGGGATTTGCCACTCGGTCTGCATGCTGAAGTACACAGTCACAGACAAGCCTGTGTGTGTGTCAATCCCATGACACAGGATGGGCATGTATGCTCTTGGCAGGTTTTCAGAATCAGCTTGTGAGGGCATTTTTTTTCCCCCTAAAGGTGGCCCAGCTCATCCCCGTAGCCTGCCAACACAGAAGCTGAAGATGGAAGTGCAGCGTGATTGCATTATACTCGTTTGAGGACAGAGTCAAGCCTCTGGGTTGGCAGGATCAGACAGGGATGCCCAGCCACCAGTCCCTACACGTGGCATAGGAACTCAGGGCCTAGCTCTGGGCAGGGAATGTGGCGGCTCCACCCACTTTAAAGGGGGGGAATGGCCTTTATTGATTTGTTTGTGTAACAGAAGCAGTCTTTCTACTAGGCTCTGAGTTCCTTGAGATCTGGGACTGTTCTATTTTCTATTCTGTTTTGCCTGGGGTCTAAATGCAGAAGCTACATAAATGTTTGCTGAATTGAAATAAAGTTGAAGATTGACAAAATGGTCATTCAAACACACCCAAGGATTCTACTCGCCCAGTCCCTCTGTTCAGATTCACTTAGATTCTCCTGCTCCCTCTCCTCCTCCCCTATGAGGGGTAATTAATAATTCAGCAAACAGTAGTGCATTCTGATGGTTAAGAGTATAACAATTTAATTGGCATTTGTTTCTGCAGCAGCACAATATCTCATTTTCCCAGGAGGGCAGTTTTCCATTTCTGTTCCAGATTCCTCCCAATAAAACAGATCAATCCCGGGGATACCTGAAGGTCATGTGTTAAGAAAGAGAGAATGTGGATAATGGTTTGTAACAGACACGATACTATAATCATCATGTTTTAAACACCGACATTTATTTAGGGTTTTGTCAACTCATACATTATTAAGATAAATTCTAATTTATATCAGTATATAATAGGCAAATATATAATACAATAAATTGCATTTGTAGACATAAATACAAAATTTGAGGTAGGGCCTCAAGAATAATGACTTTTAAATGAATAATGCACAGTATATAATATGTACTCTGTAAGATATATATATGTATGATGCATCATTTGTAACATAATATATTTTCTTCATGTACAGTTAATGAAAAAATATAAGGACCTGATTAGGGAACATATCTTTATTCATAGGCAACAGTACCACATAAGAGGCTGGTATTTAGGACATTAACCAAGTATGCAATTTCCAAATAACCTATCCCATGATAGGTCCATAATAAAGTGCAAAAGAAAGACAAAAAAAAAAAAAATGAAAGACAAAACAGGTCCTAGTCAATTACTAAGTATCACCCTAACAATAAAATACACCTGTAAGGCAAGTGGTTACCTGAAGATGTATTTAATCCACAGCAAGCAAACAAACCACTGCTTTCACAGGTGCTGCACGCCCAATCTGAGAAGACTTTTTCTCTTTGGCTGCTCAGAGGTGACCCCAGCCGAGACCACAATTCAAAATTACTTGGCCTTTCTGTACAGTTGAAGAACAATCTGGGAAAGACAGGGAGCTTCGCTTTTACAAATCCTCGGGATGCTTCGTGGAGGAATGACTATCAAGATTAAACCCACCCAAACCTTTGCTCCCGGCCCGGAATTTTTCTGCATGATGCCCACCCGGGGTGAAACAGAGGAAATGCTCATTTGCTGGCCTTGGCCTTTGGTCCCTGCAAGACAGACTGCTATACAATGTGCTCTCACTTGAGTCATCTGCCTCAAAGAAGAGTGTCACAAGCCCAGCTCCAGGGACGGCAGCAGCAGTAGGCCCTTGCCGTCATGCGTACGTTAAGCAATAGTCATTGTGCAAGTCTCTGGGAAGAGGACGGTGACAGATGGCCAAGGGAACAAAGAGGAAAGAAAAATTCGTAATTTTAGGCATGGGAAGACCATGCTGACAGGTGAAGTTTGTCAGGAAGCACTGAGGCACGCATAGATAGCAGAATAAGAACTTCATTAAGGGAAACTCAACTCTAATGCAACATTAGCATAAAGCAACCCAAGTCTCCATTTAAAGATCATTGTGTTAAGTTCTTTTTAAAGTGCGGCTCACTGAAATACCAGTTGATTACATTTCTTACACATTAAACACACATTGGAAATTTCAAAGACGTTGAGGCCATCGAGATTTTGCATTGACCACAGCTTTCATGCAACGAATAAACATAAAGGAAAAAGAAACAAACAAAGTAAGACCAGATTGGACACGCCAGTACATGACAAACACACAGCCCTAAAGAGATTAAAAGTTACTAATATGCAAGACAAACATTTGCCTAAGAAGCCACGACACAAATAGGTAAGAAATACACATTTTTTTTTCTCCTTTAAGGATATTACAAGGTTACTGCTTTTAACATATGGCTTTTTTTTTTTCTCTGAATGGGTTTCTGGCATTTGTTGGTGTTGGGAAATAATCTCACACGTGGAAAATACCCCACCATTCTGCACAGTAAACCAATGAAAGCTTTTCCTCAGCAGCTTGGTTTTTAACACAGTTTGAAGGAGAACGTTCCAGCAGCAGTTTGTGACAACGCTGTTCATTTTCTATTTATTCGTTCATATTTTTTTTTTTTCTTCCAACTGGCTGTGGAAGAAAGCAGCGTGGAAACGTCCAGCCACGCCTAGGGGAGATGCAGAGGAGGTGGATGCACGATGACGAACCAGCTCAGACGCTAAATACCTCTGCCGGGGAAAACCTCAAAGTTGAACATGGCTCGAGAAATGGGTACAACTGAGTTTACAAAGTCACCGTTTCCAGAGAAGTTTGGAACCTTTCACCTTTAGGCGAATTTGACATGAAACTTGGAAATTGTAGGGAAAAGGAAAAACACTCTGGCTGGTCAGGGAACAGCTACTGGGTCTTAACTTGGACAAGTCCCAGTGAACACCGATGTAGCTGCGCCCCCCCTCCCCCGGCCAAACCCACCGCAGAGTGTAGCCAGCAAGGAGGTCCCTGCCCTCACAAGTCAACTTTCAGTTCGTAGAAAACAAACCTGGCAGCAGCCGGCGGGTCCCCCCACCACCACCACCTTCTTTTAATCACAACAACAATAATTAGCAGAAATTGGGTTGGCACCCAGCATCCGACTCCAGTTTTCGCCAAGAGGCGAGAGAGGGAAGCCAAAAATCATTCGTCCTGACACACACATACCAGTCCCGTGAGAGAATGCTAACTGATTTCAGCTCTTTTCTTCAGCCTTCAAATTGGAAAGGCTGTAGATAATTTCCAAACCTAAGTGATTCTCCCTACCTCTCCCACTCCACCAATTATCAATTGGAGAGGCTAATCTTTTGGTACCATTCTGTGGAATCTGCTACAGTGACGGGGGCTTCTCAACAATGTGGCTTTCTTGGGGAAACCAGTGTTCATGGCAGACGGTCACTATGGGAGACACTGGGACACGTGAGGCCACAGCTCAGTTTCCTAACGCTACGTCTAGGGGAAGCTCAGTTTAGTTTCTGTGATAGATTCTAGTAAGCTCTAGCTTTAGGAGAGAGGCAGGAAAGAAAAAGAACAAACATGCACTGCAGACAAAAGAGATGAAAACTACAGTTCAAAACCCATCTTTGTTTCCTTTTCTAAAGGTTCCACGGGCAATTCTTGAAACCTAGAAATTCACGTCATTGTTGGCAAATGACAATGATATTTGCCCTAGAAAAAAAAAAGAGCTCAGTAAAATGAGTTGAGACCTTTTTTCAATAAATGAAGTCATTTAAAAAAAAAGAAAGAAAAGAAAAACACGTTACACTAAGGTCTTCTGTTAGGTTTCACTGCTGTGGAACAGGATGAAAATGTCACATCAATATATAAGATTTAAACTGAAAACTTTGCCTGAGACCCTGTAATATGAAGACAAACAAATGAGAAAGTGATTGAAATGGTCTCCCCTAAAGGAAACAATTTTAGGTTTAGACATTATTACGGTAAGGAAAAAAATCCAGACTACACTATTCTAAGCTCACCATCTCTACAGTGATTCATAAGATATTTATAAGGATAGAAAACACCACTACGCGTACATACTACATGAACACATAGCACATCTTAAAAATTTCATATATGCATGTTCAGGATACAAGAAGGTAATAAAGGTCACGGCTTCGCCAATCTCTGCAGACATATGATTCACTCTCATTAGAGCACAGTTATGAGTATTGTGAATTGGGAACCCTTAAAATTGAATAGGCTAAATGTAGTCTTAAAAGCTATAGTCTTAATTGGCTCACTTGCTACTTACCTAAGCTGTATTTATCAGAAATTCCTGTAAATACAGTGACCTAAAATGTACTACCAGCACAGTGAATATCATGGTTGCTTTCTATTAAACTCTGCATTTCTTTGATTTCTCTATGACCACAGCTGGCATTTACTGTGAATGAAAAAGAGTAAAAATCGAGAAGGTATCTGTCTTGTAAGAGGTTGTGTCTTATATATGTAAAATATATGGACAGAACCAGGGTGAGTCTTGTTTTCCCAGAGGTTAAGAGACAAGGTATCTACAGCTCACAAGGACATTTGGAAGAGAAGAAAGATGGAATCATGACACTGAACCATGGCGCTAAATGTCATATAGAAAGTAGAATGGACCTCTACTCTGACCATATGTAGGCACAAATTACATGATGGCTTCTTGTGCACAGGTGGAGGAAATGACCAAGAGAACTCACTCATACGGTTACTTAAAAAAAAAGACAAGTGAAGGACGAGAACTCTTCACTGAGATTCACAGTGTGCAGAGACTGAAGTATCAGTTCTTGGCACACTTGAAATGATTGGCCCAAATGAAGGAAAACAGATCCCCAATTATAAATGGAAATGTGAACTTAACCACCTCAGTGGTGTCCAAATCCACTGACTTGTCTCATTCTAAAACACTTTGCAACCACTGCTGATGCTCCGGATATACTCTCCTCAACTTTCTGCATCTGAATGAAATCACTACATTGCTCAGGAACACTACTGAGTCCAAATACGAGTCTTGCGAGTCTGCCATCCTATATATGTCTCGATGGCACCCCCATCAACAACACACAGTGGATACCTCCGTACTGACCAAGTCTCATATACCTACTTGTGACTTCAGTGGAAAGCGCTCACCTGGCTGATCCACTCCTGCCAGGTAACGCATGTGCTCAGGAGACCAACCCTTCTGGAAACTGACACCATGGACACGGGCAAAGAGTGCCTCAAGCGGCCCGTCTAGCTCTTCACTACAGCATGCGATGCCATGTCTTACTTTTCTGCATAACCACTCTCATGCATGGACATGAACCAAGATGTGGGGAGAGAGAAGAAAATGGGAAGAAAGCTGGGGTAAACATGAGGGGAGGCAGAGAGGAACAACTGGATCAAGTCTGAGCCATCCCATGCCATTAGACTAGCACTGGGTGCCCAGTTCCAAATCCTTCACTGGCAGTTTGAGTCCCAGGGAAGAGGTTCCCAAGGGGTCAATCATGTTCTTGTAACGCTCTCCACGGTGCTGAGCTAAGAATGGGCCCCAGTCCGGCTGTGGCGAGCACACCAACTTGAGCCTCTGCAAAGAAGCCAAAGATACACAGGGTCACAGAAGTAATGCCCCTTCCTCCCCTACGTACCACCCATCTATCCCCGCACTGCTGGCCACCGCTTTTTCCAGAATCCCTCCTTAAGCCAAGAGGTCCCCCACCAGGAGAAGCAGTTGGGAAGATCAGCCTTATCAATTCATTAGGCCAAGGACGTTAAAGAGGAAACTGAGTTTGGTTCACTTGAAATTATTTACATCACCCTGCAAGCAATATTACAATTGCTTGGGGTTTGCTTTGCACAAGATTAATTGAGGACAAAGGGCCCAGATTTTAATTATACATTTTTTTCCCTCCAAATGAAGAGAATCCGCAAGCTTCTCTCTCCACTGCCAAACATAGTCTGAAAAGGACATGCGCTCAATTACTTTTGTTCTGTAGTCTCAACAGTGGATTGTTACACCAAAATAATTGGGTTTTGTTTAGCATATTTCCCCAAAGTATATAAATGGCCGGGGAAGGAAACTGCAACCCCAAAGACACATTGCCAAGAGTGAGCAAAGATTTTAATTATCTGTTGACAAAAATAGATGCTTCTGACTTGGTTCAGCAGTGTGGGTTCTTGCAGGCGAGCTAGAAATAATGGGAACGTCTCTAATCCTTCAACTGAACTTTTTACAGAAAACATAATTTGATGGGAACATTTTCTAGAAATAAGAAAGAAAACATATTTCTGACTACATAAGGGGGGAACAATTACATGTTTATTACCTATTAAAGTGAAACTGCTTCTTATAGCTGTTAGTTTAATCTCCCCTTAATCATCGGTTTGCAACCTTTGTGTCCCAAATCAACCATAATAAATTTATAGAGCCAACTCATCAGTTTAGGGAATTTCGGCCTGAGACGAAAGTAGCAGAAGCTACACTAGCTTTTGTTCAGAGGGAACGAGATTTCTGGGCCAGTTAGTGGGAGGTTCATCTGGGGCAAAAGGGAGACATCTCTGGGGGTAAAAGGGCCCACAGCAATTTACCTGGAGGGGATAGCAGACAATTTCCTGAGGATGAAAACTGGAATCCCACTTCAGCAAGGAGATGCCTACATTCCCTTTGTCGACTCTGTCTCCATCTTTAGTCCATTGAAGATAAAAAGCCACCTCCCCACCACGTGGGCATTTGTGTTACGCATTTACTCACTCACCTTATTCTCATTTGCTTCTCCCTCCAGAGCCTCCGTGGGATGCTCTCTTCCTTCCCTCCGGCTGACTGACCAAGAGCAAAGCCTGCACAGCTGTTCTTCCCTACCCTCTATTGGCAGGTGTTTCTTGGCCTTGGTCTATTCTAACGCCTCTGACACTTGCGTGTGCCTCAGAATCACCTGGAGGGCTGGTTTAACTACAGACACCTGGGTCCCATTTCCCCCACTCTGGTTCAGTGGAGCCAAGCTGGAGCCTGATCATTTGCATCTCCCCACAAGATCCCAGGGGGTGCTGATGCTGCTGTTCCCTGGGCCAACCCTGAGCAACACTGGTCCGGTTCAAAAGGCCCGCCCTCTGGATTTTCAAGACAGACACAGTGCTGATCTATTCCTAGCACATCTGAGCAAGTGACTTCTCATAAATCACAAGAGCCTGACCACACTTCACTGTGGCTCAACAAGGGGCAGTCCCTTCCCATCTACCCTGGAGACAGGGTGGAGATTCTTTTGCTTTAGAAACGAGGAAAGGGTCCAGCAAGGGATTAACAAAGACAAGTCTCACCTCATACCAGCCACGCCCCGGACCTTTGGTTACATTGTGTGGGGACGGTGACGTGTTCATCAGCTTGGGCCCCTCAGCCATCCCTAATACCAGTATAACAGGGAAGGGCAGTGATTTAAAATTTAATGGTAATAGATGTTTGCAGGAAGACTTGGACAGAGAGGAAGATCAGGAAAGGGAGAATCTGACATGTAGTTAAAAAGCAAACACTGGGTTTAAACTGTGGGTAAGGGGGCGGGGGGAGACTCCAATGGCTTGTTCCCCAGAGCTGTCGCCGGCGCACTGAGAAATAGCATAATAACAGCTTGGCCTGCGGATTGGCTGAGCCTCTCCATTAGAGGAATGATACATAATAAAAATGGGTTTAATAGAAACTGTGGCAACTGTGATCCCTTAATCACCAAGTCTCCCTTGAGAAGTTCACCGAATCTGTTGTTTTTTCATGCACGGAGCTCTCAGAGCTTCTCCCTGGGGAGGGGATGGAAGGAGAAAGGAGCTGATGGAATTACCTCAATAAATCTGCCAGGAGCCAGATGCATTTTTATCACAAACATAATTGGGATCCAGATAACGGAACAGGCGAGCATTAGCCATCCAAGCACCATGGACCAGTTAGGGTAGCGGTAAGAGCCATAGGTCATGGGCTCCCACTGGTAAAAGCTGAAGCAAAGGATAAACTAAGAAGAAAAGAGAAACGCACGTGTTAGGCTGGTGATGTGAAGTATTCATTCCTAACAGTTCTGTATTGAGCCCCTGCCATGAGTTTGGTGCTTTCCTATCTCTGACCTCATTTTACACCCATACCAACCCTGAAAGAGAGGTATTATTCACGATCCATTTTCCAAATGAAGAAACTGAATTTCAGAGAGATGAAGATGACACAGGGCTGATGCTGCACTTGCCATCCCCTGGAACTGAGCAAGGCGTGTGGGTGTGCAAACACGCGCGCCCAGGCTGAGGAAACAGTTTAAAGGATACACATCGAGGTGACTGATGGGTGGCGCTGGGGGCTTTGAAGGGGCCGTCTGTACTTCCCATAACGGATAATCAAGCTTTTGTTATAAGAAAGAAATCCTTTACGTTTATGTATCTTAACTTTCTTAATGAGTAGAATCGACTTTGCCTTCTCCTAGAACGGGGCATGGCCTGCACCCAGGTACTGTCTCTGAAGCCGGCAGGGTGACATCTGAGCGCTCTGCGAAGTGGTGACTGAGCCAGAAGCTGAGTCCCGTAATAAACCACGGGACACAGGAGGGGCGCCATCCCTCTCACAACCGACTCAAGGTGAACAGGCCTTGTCACCAAACGGTGAGCCAAGAGTGTGGCGACCAGCCCAATGTCGGCCCTGCTGCTAACTAGCTGGGGGACCTTCATGTCTCAGACTTCTCTGCTTTAAATGGATATATTTCACATCGCGTACACAACACAGGGGTTTTCTAGGAACAGCTATTTACTCAAAAGTCCCCCCCTCAATTCTAAGAAAGGTCATGATTTATTCTCCACCCATCATCTCCTATCACTGCACACTCTCACCGCAAGGGCTCGGAGAACCCTCAGAAGACACGGTGCATGTAGCTGGAAAGGAGCGAGGGAACACGCGTGCTGGAAGGAGAGGTACCAGAAGAGACAGAACAGGGCTTCTAACTGCTCTTGCCAAACCTCTGGGGAGCAGCATCGCCCTGAGAAAACGGTGTCCTTGCCTGTGTTCATCCTGCCTATGGCAGCATCAGCCCAGAATAATGTACCTAATAATGATGACCTGTGTCCTGCATTCCCCCCCCCACACACCTCTCGTTCTATCTTAGGCAGTAAAATAACTGCCCAAAAATGACTGGAGGGAATTATGTCAGGAAAGATGATGTATGGAAGTGTTTTAGGAAAGCGGGAAGCACTATACACATGTAAGGCCTATCTACATTACTGCTGCAAAGCCCAGGCTGCTGGGGCCAGTGATTATCTCAATGCAACAATAATTCAATGTATTGATTCAAAGCAACGTGAGCCTGAAGACAACTGTTGAAAACGCTGCTCCTATGGAAAGAGATGCCTTACTCTAGGCCCCTTTTTAAACATTTGCCCCTAGAGTTATAAGCTTTATTAACCAGTCTATTGGAAGTAGGGCCTAATGTAATTATGGTAAGTTGCTCCATTTCATTTACTATATAAATAGCAATACATCTGCTTATGTGTGCGCATAATTCAGTAACGTGATCTGACTATGTATACAATAATTGCATGGAGAATATTTATAGCTCTGTAAATCCAAGAAGGCACATATAAAAATGATCAATTTTATTTCAGAGGTTTTGAAGTAATTTAAACCCGTAATCTTAGCTCATTCTGGCACACTACAAATATCCGTTTTATAGAAGGGCAAATGGCCAAAGACAAGTGTTAGGCTTGGTCCTTTGGTACCCATTTCCAGTTGCACAAATATCACATCAAGCTTATCTGAGCAAATGTGTTCTTGCCATACATTTCCCTCTGCCAAATGAGCTTTGATAAAACCCTGCCCTCAGAAGGGCCTGGCCATGAGTGATGCTAATTCAACCGCTGGGTCAGGCTCACCCTGACTTCTTGCTGGCAGCCAAGGAAGGTCCTGGAGAGAGGTACATCAGTTGACAGTGACAATGGAATTGACCACTTCTACTTGTTCCTAGCTCCCAAACACAGAAGGGGAATCTGGTTCAGGATATTTTCTGGGATCTCCACAGGTTTCTGCTATGAGCTTCATAATGGATATCAAGTAAAGTACAGCAGAGTTGAGAAACTTTCTCAAAAAACACAGAAGTTCCCTAGAATTTCTTTTCCCTGACCTTCGGCTCACAGCAATTAGAATTCTTTTAATCCAAAAACTGGCCAAACTCCGCTTGGAGAAGAAAGCACTGAGTTTTAAGAAATTTACTGAGGCCTAGACAGCTCTGGATTCAAGCCTTAGCTCTGCCACCCACAAGCTTTGTGGCCTTGGTCAAGCTCCTTAGCCTCTGCGGGCCTCAGGGCACACAACTGTAAAATGGGGGGAAGAGTCACCAACCAGAGTGGCCAGAGACTTTAGGGACAATGCTCATAAAGTGCCTGCCTCTAAATAGAACTGCCTCTAAATAGTAGTGCTGGTTGTTATTATTATGTCATCTGTTTCTGCAAAATATAATAAAATTCTCTGAACCTTAATCTCTTTCAAGACAGGAAGGAAGGGCAGGCCTTGATCTCACCCAAGAGTAAATCAGATGTGATAGTAACTGGGGTAAAGCTCAGCAGAGACAGAATGCCCCAGGCAGGAAAGTCTCCCATTTTTTGTTTTGTTTTGTTTTGTTTTGTTTTGTTTTCCCTCCACCAATTGGGTAAATCCGAGCTCTTCATATACATTTCAGTCCTGAATTCAAGAAGCTGAAAAATCTATTTTAATTCTTTTCATCCCTCATGCCCCAAATGTCATGGGACTTTTCAGACAAATTACAGCCTCTAAAATGTGAGCGCTGATGTGGGCCTCAGTATGATGTCCATGTCAGTGCAGAGGGAGATAAACCTGAATGGTTTTTCTGTCTAAACTTATGTCTTTTCAGAAAGCAGTTGAGGTGTTTTGATTAAAACTCACCCTCTGACAGTTAAAAAAAAAAAAAGGAAATATATATTTTCCTTACAATTTTACTTCCATCCTGTCTCGTTTTCCTTTAGAGAACCTGGCGTTGTGGGGTAAAACAATGGTTTTAATCTGGTTTCTATTGCCACCTGCTGGCTCCAATGAGAACTACAGCCAGCCTCCTGCAGCCTTGCCAAGATGACACCCATCACAAGCCAGGGAGGAGGAGGAAAGGGTCTCCGTCAATTACTGTGCTTGGAGGGTGGATCAAGGCAAAGCCTGCAGCCTACAGCACAATAAAGGAGGTGATGGATGTGCATGTAAGTCCCTATGCAGATTTACTGATACATGAAGGGCTCTGATCTTTAAGAAGATGAATGTCAGATGATCTCAAAATGTCATCATCACACTTGAGGATGATAAGATAGTTCTCGAAAACAATAAAAGTGAACAATAAAAGTCTCATGTATGCTATATTAGTTGTAGAGCAGCTGAATGGAGTAGTGGTTAAGAGCAAGCTGCCTGGGTTCGAACTCAGGCTGTGATTGCTAGTGACTAGGTGTGCAGGGCTAGGCAAGGCACATAACCTCTGGGTGTCAGTTTCCTCATCTGTAAAATGGAGATGATTGGAACACAAGCCCCACAGGCTGTCATGAGGGAAAGAGGAGGTGATACATGTAACGCTCTCTGAACAGAGCTGGGACTGTGGCTGGCACGTGGGAAATGTGATTGTTATCTGCTCTCAGGACATGAGGCAGACTGATATATCAGGGAATGTTCCATCAGAGTGCTCCAGACTGTGGCTGAGTCACAGCTAAGCCCCTTTACGTGAGTCGCTATACCTCTCCAAACCCCAGCTTCCTCTTCTGAAATACAAGAATAATATACTTTGTTCAAACATAAAGCACCACGTCCACACGCTAGGTCCTATGTACAGGACAAAGCATGCAATCCTTACAGTTAAAATGGTTGGAGTTACAAACGCCCAGCAGACTTTCCAGAAGATGTTTGGCTGGAATCCAATCATCATCTCTATATCTTCACAGAATCTTTGCAAGCCTGCAAATAGACAAGTGGAGACGGAGCATGAGGTGCAGCGGCGGGGGGGGGGGGGGGGGGGGGGGGGGGGGGGGGGGGGGGGGGGG